>NC_086327.1:86464224-86694224 GCF_036172605.1 Pelobates fuscus | reverse complement strand
ATTTTTTTAATTCTTTGTTGCCATGTTTTGTTTTATGATTGTGCCATTCTCCTATAACCTACAGATGAATATGAATCTCATAAGAAATAAAATAAATGTGTTTTGCCTGCTCACTCATGTCTTCTTTAAAAATTGTACATATATTATTAATTCTCCAAAGGTATGCAAACTTTTGAGCACAACTGTATATGTGTATCTGTATGTTTGTTATTGTGTGTATATGTGTGTCTGTTTATCTGCATGTGTGTCAGTGTTTCAGGTCATGCAAACCAAACGTTTGAGATCTCCCTGGAGTGGCTCGATGATATTAAGGTCAGGAGACTGTGAGGGCCACTCCAGAACCTTTGCCTTTTCCTGTTGTAATCATTGGAGGGTCAACATAGCCTTGTGCTTAGGGTCATTGTCATGTTTGAAAGTCCAAGAAAGTCCCATGCGCAGCCTTCGTGCCTTTGTCTGTCAGTATTTTCTGATATTGTACTGCATTGATATTATCATCACGTTTTACAAGAATCCCCATGCCTCTAGAGCTAACCCCCCAAAAAACAAGAGTGAGCCACCACCATGCTTCACAGTTGGGATGGTATTCTTTTCAATATAGACCTTGTTGAACTCTCTCCAAACAGCACTTATGGTTGTGACCATAAAGCTCTATTTTGGTCTCATCACTCCAAATTACAGTGTGTCAGAAGCTGTGAGGCTTGTCAAGGTGTTGTCGGGTATATTGTAACAGGCTTTTTTGAGACATTGGTGCAGTAAAGGCTTCTATCTGGCAACTTGACCATGCAGCTAATTTTTGTTCAAGTATTTTCGCATTGTGCTAATTGAAACAACCGCACTGTCTTTTTCCAGAGAGAAATCCTATATTTCTCTTGAGATTACCCGTGGGTTTTTCTTTGTATCACAAAAAATTATTCTGGCAGTTGTGGCTGAAATCTTCCTTGGTCTATCTGACCTTGGCTTGATATCAAGAGATCTCTGAATTTTTCACTTCTTAATAAGTGATTGAACAGTACTGACTGGCATTCTGGAGGTTTTGGATATCTTTTATATCATTTTCCATCTTTATAAAGTTCCATTACCTTGTTATGCAGGTCTTTTGACAGTTCTTTTCTGCTACCCATGACTCAGTATCTAGCCTGCTCAGTGCATCCACGTGAGAGCTAACAAACTCATTGACTATTTATACACAAAAACTAATTGCAATTTAAGAATCCACAGGTGGCTCAACCTTTAATTGCCATTTTAACCTGTGTATGTCACCTTGTGTGTCTGTAACAAGGCTAAACATTCAAGGGTATGACATTTTTTTATCAGGGCCATTTTGGGTAATTTGTGTTATCATTGTGATTTAAAAAGGAGTCAAACAACTATGTGGTAATAAATGGATTCACATGATCACTATCCTTCAATAAAATTCATTTTTTTGCATGATCAGTCATATTTTTAAAATCAATGCCAAAATGTCACATACCCTGCCAGGGTATGCAAACTTTTGAGCACAAGTGTACACAAACTGACACAGATACACACACTGACACACATACAGATATACAGACACAGAAACACACATTGACACACATGCAGCCACACATTCTGGTAATCTTTTAGCCACCATACTATTTTCAGTCTTTTTGGGTGCTGGAGGGTGGCTTCTGCTGACTGGGACTGATGGGAGTCAGTTCACCCACCCTCTACTTTGCCTCCTACTTGGCTCCATGTATAGCTGGGAGAAAGTGACCTGCACTCACTTTTTCCAGTTCTTGAATCTCTTAATAGTGCACTATATTTTCTCATTTACAGATGTTTTATATAGTCTGTGCACCTGGGCGTCCGTAGGAATTTTTCCGGGAGGGGGGCATAATTGTAATGACATCCATGCTTGGCCCCTTTTTGAAAGTGTCATGAAGGGGAGGAGCATAGTCATTATCACATAAAGCCATAGTTATCACAACAATGGTGTCAGGAATACAAATTAATCAAATTAAAGGAACATTCTGGTCATCATAACAACTTCATCTAAATGAAAATGCTATGATGCAAGGAGACCCCTGGGTGCTCTCTTTCCTTTAAGGGTTGAAACTGCTCTCAAATGGTTTAACCCCAAAGGGTTCCTCCAGATCTCCAGGTCACTCAGTAGTATTCGGCTTCTGAAACCGAGTGTCAGGAAGTGCAGATTGACACCAGGCATGGGTGCCGCTGATTGACTAGAGTGGTCAGCTGACGCTCTAAGCCAATCGCTAGTTCCTGATTCATAAAAATGTTTTACGTTTTTATGAATGGGGAGCTACTGATTGGCTTAGAGTGCCAGCTGACCCTCTAGCCAATCAGCGGCACCCCTACCCAGCGGCCCTCTGTGCTTCCTGACACAAAATAAAAGTGAACATATTAACATTGATATTTTTTTTTTACCTGAGGAGATGAAAAGGTCCAAAGTTTCTCTGCCAGGCCCAGGTACCAAAGCCTTATGATGCGGTGTCCAGAATGAAGTGGAGGGATCTCTTCACTTGTCCTTCCTGCTCCAATCTCATTTTCTTCTCCTTCATTTGTCACAGTCTTCTTTTTCTTCTGACATTTTCTTCTCTCCACCTTGGCTCCTTCTGCTCCTTTACCTTTCTGCTACTTTCTGCTTATTTTGCACCCTTCTGCTGCTTTCTCTTTCTGATCCCTTTCTGCTCCTTACAGCCCCTTCCTTCTCCTTGCAGGCCCTTCCTGCTCATTGCTGCCCCCTCCTGCTTCTTGCTGTCCCTTCCTGCTCCTTGCTGCCCCTTCCTGCTCCTTGCTGCTCATTTCTGTTCCTTTTCCTACTTTACCTTTGTGCTCCTTCTGCCCCTTCCAGATCATTGCTGACCCTTTCTGCTCCTTGATTTCCCTTCCTGCTCATTTCTGTTCCTTCTCCTTTCTGCTCCTTATCCTACTTTATCTTTGCTCCTTCTCCTTTCTGCTCATTCTGATTCTTTCTGCTCCTTTATGTTTGTGCTCCTCCTGTCCCTTCCTGCTCATTGCTGCCCCTTTTCTGCTCCTTCTCCTACTTTACCTTTGTGCTCCTTCTGATTCTTTCTGCTCCTTTACCTTTGAGCTCCTTCTGTCCCTTCCTGCTCCTGCTGCCCATTTCTGCTCTTTGCAGACCCTTTTTGCTCCTCCTCCTACTTTACCTTCCTGCTCCTTCTGCCCTTCCAGTTCATTGTTGTCCTTTTCTGCTCCTTCTCCTGCTTTACTTTTGTGCTCCTTCTGATTCTTTCTACTATTTTACATTTGTGGTTCTTCTGTCCCTTCCTGCCCCTTTCTGCTATTTGCTGACTGTTTCTGCTCCTTATAGACCCTTCCTTCTACTTGCAGACCCTACCTGCTCCTTGCAGACCCTTCCTGCTTATTTCTGTTCCTTTTCCTTTCTGCTCCTTGATGTCCCTTCCTGCTCATTTCTGTTGCTTCTCCTTTCTGCTCCTTCTCTTACTTTACCTTTGTGCTCCTGATTCATTCTGCCCTTCACCTTTTTGACTCCTTCTGTCCCTTCCTGCTCCTTGCTGCCCTCTCTGTTCCTTTTAGACCCTTTCTGTTCCTTCTCCTACTTTACTTTTACGCTCCTTCTAATTCTTTCTGCTCCTTTACCTTTGTGCTCCTTCTGTTCGTTCCTACCTCTTTCTGCTCATTGCAGACCATTCCGTCTCCTTGCAGCCCATTCCTGCTTCTTGCTGCCCCTTCCTGCTTCTTTCTGCCCCGTCCAGCTTCTAGCTGACCTTTCCAGCTCATTGCTGGCCCTTTCTGTTCCATGTAGACCCTTTCTGTTCCTTGTAGACTCTTCTCCTACTTTCTGTTCCTTCTCCTACTTTATCTTTGTGCTTCTTCTGATTCTTTCTGCCCCTTCTTTCTCCTTGCTGTCCCTTCATTCTCCTGGCTGTCCCTTCCTGCGCCTTGCTGACCCCTTCTGCTCCTTGCAGACCTTTCCTACCTCTTGCTGACCCCTCCTGCCCCTTGCAGACCCTTCCTACTCCTTGCTGATCCCTCCTGCCCCTTGCAGCCCCTTGATACTCCTACTCCTTGCTGACCCTTCCTGCTCCTTGCTGACCCTTTCTGCTTCTTGCTGACCCTTCCTGCTCCTTGCTGACCCCTCCTGTTCCTTGCTGACCCTTCCTGCTCAGTTCTGTTCCTTCTACTTTACCCTCCTGCTCCTTGCAGACCCTTCCTACCTCTTCCTGCTTCTTGTTGTCCCTTCCTGCTCTTTGCTGTCCCCCTTGAAGAACCTTTCTGATCATTTCTGCTCCTTTTACTTTATCTTCCTGTGGTCTGTCTGCCCCATCATAAAATTATACATTTATACACTTATCTGATCTGTAGGTTGCCCCCCATCCCTCTCTTCCCTGGTATGTAGGCTGCCACTCCATCCCTCACTTACCTAATCTATAGGCTGCCCCCCATCCCTCACTTACCTGATCTGCATGCTGCCCCCCCATCCCTCACTTACCTGATCTGTAGGCTGCCCCCCATCCCTCACTTACCTGATCTGTAGGCTACCCCCCATGCCTCACTTACCTGATCTGTAGGCTGCCCCCCATCCCTCACTTACCTGATCTGTAGGCTGTCTCTGCAGGCTGGGAGTTGCTGGCTGCACTCTGTGCTGCTCCCCTGCAGTTTCAGTCAGGAGAGAGAAGCAGGGATAAGATGTAGCTTCCTATCCCTGACTTTCTCCCCACACAGTGCCACCTACTGGCAGGTGCCAGTATTGCAATGTATTCTCACACTGAAACGAAAAATAGCAGCCCAAGCTGAAAAATCCAGGAGTGCCCCCCTTACACCTCCTGCGTAACTGTACTAGATAATCCATGGGTTTAGGAGCATAAGTGCAACATTTATTTGAAACAGGAATACAAAATAAAAATACCACATTTTGGTGCAAAATGCCATACTCGTGTATAACCTCAACTATGGCATACCAGACTGCGCTTTGGATCTCACTTACATTCTACTAGCGTTTCACACCACATTGCTTATCTGAATTACAAGTAACAGTATCCTAGCATCATATATTTTCTGCATGAAATAAAAATACTAGTAGATTGTACCCACGAAATAGTACAGCGTGTACATGAGACAGTTACGTTGTGAGCATGCTTTAATTAGTTTGTGTCCGTGATAAAGTTAACTTACACGCATGATCTACAAATGATGATCATGATAGCTTTATTATTTATAGTTGGCAAGCACTTTAGTAAGCACCTATGTTACATGCCGCAGCCTCCCCCTGCTCAGGTCCCTGTCTGGGCTCCAACATGGAGTGGGATTTACATTTCCCCTCACCCCAATTGTGTAATTATGTCACTTTAGAACTGAAATGTAATGTCTTCTAAGTATGCTTTCCCTTTAAAATCTTTAGAATAGACATCTTATCAAGATAGAATTCCAACACCCGTGCCTTGCAGAATCCAATTAATCAGCTCAGTAATAAAAAGTATTAGGAATGTTTTGCATTACCTATTTTATATTCTGTAGTCCGCAAGTTTTTATAAAAACAAAGCAGCTCATTAATTCTTAGTATGAGGCCTCGATGTAAGATGAGTTTATGAAACCATCAAATTTCATCTGGGTCCGTTCCTTTATTACATTCACAAGATTACATGGTGCTATGGAATTTAGCCAAACCATCTGTACCAGACCGAAGTTCTCAATCCAATTTATTAAATCTGATTCATAATCAAATGCTGAAGCTAAATTCAACATTCCTTGTAAAATCTGACTTATAAAAGTTTATTGGTTCTTTTATTTAGGGAGAGCATTTTTGACCAAAACACTCAAAAATTAAGAATGCTATTGCAAAAACTCATGTACTTTGCTCATGATTCAGAGATGTATTATTGTGAGCAAATAGACCACACATTGTGATCAGAAGCTGCTATTTAATGATTCATAAACATGGAAACATATTTTAGCTCATTGAGTAAATTATAAATAAACAATACCTAGGTTACTATATACACCATGTTTTCTGGGGGGGGGGGGGGGGCACACAGACATACATAGATACATACAACATACACACACACACACACATACACACACAAAACATACAAAATACACAATCCAGCGCAATCGCTTATTCACTAAACAATGATTTCAAATCTCACAGATTGCAATAGTTTTATTTAAAAACACCTCACATAGGCAAAAAATAATGGGGGTTTAGCTACATTATATGATCATACATTGCATAAGCATGCCACAACATCAATGTACTTCATCTTGGCAGGTCCTACTCTAGCAGCCTAATGCTTGCTCTTATGAGATTAATCCACTTACTTGGGAAATACTTCCTTACTGGGACTCTCTGCAGGTCAAGGCTAAATAGGGTCCTGGAATGAGGCACTTGTGTGTGTGGATTAATCTCATAAGAGCAAGCATTATACTGTGTATATATATATATATATATATATATATATATACACACACTTTTTATAAACTCATCAGTGACTCAGTAAAAATAACAGCTATAGCAATGTAATATACAGTATTTGAATGAGTCTGCCATCCTCCAGTGTCATTCCATATTTTGCAAAGACCCCCAATGTGGTGGCATGAGGGTACAGTATGAGTAATGCGTACCTGATGCCAGGGTCGGCTCAATACATTGTGCTGCCTGGATCCAAGGATGAAATGCTGTCCCCCTCACCAATACATCAGCCACATCCAGTGACTACAGTGTCTGGGTAGGGTATACAGTGTGTGCAGTGGATGCAGTATCTCTGTTTGTGCAGTGGATACAGTGTCTGTGTTAGTGTATTGTGTGTAGTGGGGTTGGAAAGGGGTTGTGAGGGTTGAACAATTTGTAAAAATTTATACTAAATTCCCTGATGGTCCGGTGCTACAGTTTGCTTCTCCAATAAAGAAAGGCTCGGGAGTTTCATCTTCCACCTCCAGCATCAGGCCCTTTCCTCTCGAGAGCCCTGATTTTCCATGGCAACACTCCACGCAGCACACAATACAGGCTGAAGCGTTGCAATGGCAACCTACGGCAACGCGCACGAGTGGAGAATATCTGATCCTGTTGGAGATGAAAGATAACACTCCTTAGCCCCCTCTTCATTGTGCAAGCGAGCAGGGGCCCACAACTGCATACATACACAGTGGTTCCTGCGATATATACAGTTAGGTCTGGAAATAGTTGGACATTGACACAATTTTGGCTATGCAGGCCACCACAATGGATTCAAAATGAAACAACCAAGATGCAATCAAAGTCTAAACTTTCAGCTTTAATTCAAGGGGTTGAACAGAAAAATTGGATGAAACATTTAGGAATTGCAACCATTTTACATACACAGTTACACTTATTTCAGGAGCTCAAATATAATTGGACAAATGAACACAATCATAAATAAAATGTTATTTTTTAATACTTTGTTGAGAATCATTTTGCAGGCAATGGCTGTCCAATAAACTTTATTGAATTTGGCCGAATATGGCTGAATCTGAACAGACAATATATCGCTATAAACTTCAAGATCCATACAACTGCTTCAGTCACATCATCAATAAACACTAGTGACCGAGGGCCTTTGGAAACTGAGGGGCGAGGACCGAGGGCCTGTTCAAATAATGCTCTTCAAAAACTGTGTTTGTTTATTTTAGATGCTTTTTGGCAAAGTCTAATCTGGCCTTTCTATTATTGAGGCTATGAATGATTTGCACCTTGTGGTAAACCTTCTGTGTTTGCTCTTATGAAGTCTTCTCTTTACAGAAGGCTTTGATAATGGTATGACTACTTTCTGTATAGTATTCTTCATTTGGCTGGATATTGTGGAGAAACATGGAAAGGATGAAATAGAAAAGTAAATACAAGGTGTAATGAATAACAAATAATAAAAACTGGCAGCTACATACGTTCATAAGCAACTAAAATTGAGTGATAGCTCAAAAAATAAAAAAGTATGTGCGCTCAGAAATAGATGTTTAGATATTTAGAAAATATATAAGCTGTTTATTGAGGTAAAACTCATATACAATAAATATAGTTAAGATAAATCAAATCAAAACACTGAATAAATAAAAATAAAAATAAAAATCACAGTGAATACATGAACCCACTAATGTAAATGATGTACCAATGAACTGTATATTATAGGTATACCTATAGGAACCTACTATTATAAAGGGTGTACCAATAAACTATATATTACAAATACATGGTATAAAAGAGAGTATCAACACAGCTGCCTAAAAGGTGACACAGTATAAGTGAAAAAATAAATCACAAAAAATATATGTAAAACACGAAAAAAATTATAAAAAACAATAATAATAGTACCTGCCTCGGTGTGAGCCCCCCACCGAGGTATATGTAAATGGAGATCGATACTTGAAGAAAGAACCAAATAAAAAATAAAATATGTAGAGGAGGGTGGGAGTTCTGTGCAGCAAGCCTCTGACCTACTCCAAAGGGGATCCGTCAGAAACCGATGATATGCACCGCGGTCGAGATCTTCAAAAAAGACCGCGGTGTAATTAAGGCAGACCACCCACAGATACGGCTGGTAGATCACACACAAGCTGGAAACATACCGCGGTCGGAATCTTCTCAAAAGACCGCGGTACAGTTGGATGGAACAGCTAAGGGTATCTGAAAGTCCTCTACTTTCAGGGGTCAGGAGTGTGTAAGCACTAAGACCCTCACTCACCGAAAAGTCAAAGACACAAATAAAAATAAAAATAAAAAATAAAAAAATGGAAAACGGCACTCAAAGGCAGTCAAAGGATACCAAGTGGGTCCAGTAGCAAAGTGCAGACACGTCTACGCGTTTCGTCCCGCCCACGGGACTTTCTCAAGACTAGATAGCTGCAGGACAACCTGATTTAAATACCTCCAAGGTAATGAATCAATTAAACATGTAAGGGAAAAAAAAAACTAAATTAGGTAAATCAATCAAATATACTTAACAAAATCGCAAAAAATAATAATATAATACACATCTATGAGTGAAAGGTAAAAAACACTTTCCTCAAAAACAAATTAATGATATATAACAGTTAGGCACTAAAATGTAATTAACTAAACAAAATAATAAGCAAAAGATACAAAATTATATATAAATGCATACATGGTCGATCACAACACCATTTAAAGGGACAGACCTCATTTTTCCAAAATATAATAGGAGACCCTTAATATAATAGGAGACCCTTAGTAGAACTTGGGAGGTCACTAAGAAATTATTACACATATTGATATGAGAGATTATATAAGATAATAATTTCCCCACTAGACATGAATGAAAAAGAAACTCAGGGTGGACTTGGGTACTTGTCACTCATTGGAGCAAGGGAGTAAAAAGCGCATGGGTACTTCTGGAATGTCGCTACCAGTGACCAAAAAACAATATATATATGTTAATAAAATAAAGGAGAGAACAGATATCCCCACCAAACATAAATGTGAAGGATCACTGTTGTTTTTCATGGGATTTCAGTGAAATTCCAACACTGCCAAAATTTGTATTTTATGAAGATTCGATCTTTATGATACACCTACTTTTTGAGGGACGGAATGACAGCAAATCTTAATTGAGTATTCCGTATTGAAGCAGGAATTTCCAGTATCATATGTTATTAATAAGAACACAAATAGGGAGCATACATGTCTTGAAATAAAATTATACAAACTGTGATAAATAAAAAAATAGTAATACAATAAATAACAGGGATGCTGCATAGGCTATGGGTATCAGTTGGAGGACATTAAAATAAATGGTAGATGGACTCTTCACTGTCCACCCCACCTGTTGCCAGAGAGTGGGGGCTATTGGTTTCAGGTGGGGGCCCTAATAATACAATAAAATGGGGAGAACCGAGTGTCCTCCACCCATTGGCAGTGGGTGGAGTACTAACAACAAGTAGATTTAATCCTGCAATGTAAATATCCCAGCTTCTAAAAGACAATGATATTTTCCATTGCAGTGTTAAAAGAAAAAGGACAGGGTCACTGCACACAGGTCACTGTAATTAAATTAAGAGGACTGAGTGAGTTCAGTGTCCCTTTAAAAAGTGCAGAGAGTAGTTGCAAAATTTTAAAAAATTAAATGGTATCAAATTGGTAAGTGGAGAACCTTAGGATAACATAAATAACATAGTCTGAACATGATATAACTTCTCTACAAAGGGATTTGAACAATTTAGTGGAACTGGGCAACAGTGCACAATGCTGATCTGCCATTGCAAGGGCTAGCAAAGTTACGTTATGTATATAAAGGGGTATTGATTCATGAGATCAATAGTGAGTCTTACCATTATAAATAAATGGTAAGACACCACCTTCAATATACGGCGCGATTCTGGGTTGAGCTTGAAAAGGTGCAAATATGAGCTACAGAATTAATAAGGGGTATGGAAAACATTAGTTACAAAGAGAGACTAGAAAAACTATATTTGTTCTCTGTAGAATATCTCAGTGGAGATATGACAGCACTATACATATATATATATGTATATATTTACTGAGTCAGTACTATGTGCTAAGTTGTTCAATAGTTGGAATATACAACACAGCAGATGTTTTCCATTTAGAGTTGAAGAAAGGCATTTTCACTTACAGTAGAGTTCTTTATGTCAATAACAATAAAAATATAGAATTCTCTACCCATAGAGGTTGTTTTGTCAGATTATCTAGATATTTTTTAAAACAATGTGGTTTTTCAAACACAGAATATTCAAGGGTATCATTTCGATGTATGTAAACAGGTTATTAATACCACAATTGTTTTTTTTTTCTTCTTTTGGATCAACAACATAAAGGATTATATAACTATGTAAATATGTAAATATGAGCTAAAACCAGCTTTAGAATGGACCAGGGACCAATTGAAGGGCAAGTTATTTAAATTGGTGTTGTCCATTCTCAGTATTCTCTTGTGTCATGTTTTTTTGTGCTCCCTAAGGTAAAAGGGTAATGCAGATGTGGAGACCTTGCTCACTATGCCCATAGTTGTATCAGCTATATCTTACTGACAAAGCTCAACGAGGCTGAAACAATCATCTCTCATGCAGAAACAGCCAGCCTATATTTTGCATGTGGATCATCCTTTAGGTTGGGATCAGCCTGATATGCTTTAGTTAATGTGACCTGTTTTGTTTAGATATGTGCAATTCGTACCCAAATTGAATTTCATCCACATTTGGCCAAATTCAGCTATTAGTAAGCATGCTAATCTAAAGTAACAAAAACAAAATGAAAACATATCAGAATGAATCGAAACAAACTATTTTGGATCCATTGATTTTAATGAGAATGGCAAATTAGGGAGTTATCTACTAAGCAACTGTTAGAGCAAAATTAAGAAAAAGGGCCTCTCTAATGAGGTACTCTTACGTAGGATTGTCATAATTAACAGTACCATATCATGGCGCTGTTAAGCAGATAGCTTTCTTATTTGGTAATTGTTAGGTATGGCCATATGGCCAATGTTAGGGTAACACATGAGTTAGCTAACATACAGCTGAAAGGGCACAACTAATAATATGGCTTTTTCTTAATTTTAATCTTAAATTTTACTTAACTTTAAAGGGACACTATAGTCACCAGAACAACTACAGCTTATTAAGTGTTCTTGCATAGCAAGACCACTTAATGTTATCTCACATATATATTATTATTCTTATTATAGCCAAATTTACCACCCTAACTCCTCCCACAGTTTTTACACTACATAGACCATAATATACCGAAACGTGCGGACTGTTCCCGATTGATGTGCTATTACTTTGTGGAACGTTTCGCCGAATGGTTCACGGAATATCGTCGTTCTTGTGGCGAAATTTGTCCCATAGGAATGAATGGTGAAATGTTCAAAACTAGAGTGGGAGCTGGCAAAAGCTGAAAAATCAGGACATGATTTCTAAACTGCCACCACTCCCTAATTTTCAAGCCCACCTACACAAATCTTATATCAAAACTTTTAGCTATCCCTGCCGCCACTAAAAATGTCCACGGCTAAGCCATAGTCCTGATAGTTTTCACAATATGACCATTTGTTTGCAACTCACGCCGTCCATTGACATTCTTTGAAACTCCACTCTACCCAGCTCAAACTTGACGGGCAATTTCTAAACTGCGACTGTGCCTTCATTTTTAATACTTCAGAGACATACTATGCATCAAAATGTAGGTCTGGGTCTTGTGATTCTCACAATATAAAGCTCTTCACTGTAGGATTTATAGTTTCTAAAATACGACCATTTGAAGATGGCAACCCCCAAAATACTCTGACCTGTGCCAGGCTGGAGCAGCACGTGATGTCATAGACAGGGCCTTTTGTACACCTGCTAATGTTTTTATAAGTTTTTTAAAACTGTGAAGCACTTTGGACAACAACGTTGCAATTAAATGTGCTATATAAATAAATAATAACAGTTACTCCGCACACTCCAGTTGTAGACTACTGGTGGAGGCAAGAACACTTCACACAATTTCCCCAGAAATTGTAGTTTTTCTAGTTGTATTTGTTCTGGTGAGTAGGATCATTCCCTTAAGGCTTTTTGCAGTACACACTGTATTTTCAGAGAAAACTTGGTTCACAGTTTTAAAACACTTTGAAATTCGCCAGGAGAGCGCTTTTTGGAGGGAAGGTGCCTGAGACTAAGGGGAACAAACGGAACTGAAGAGCCAGGCAGAGCACCCTGTATTGCGGCCGCAGGAGCTCCAGAACTTGACCGGCAAAAGCACCAAATGCCCTGGAACTATTCTGGGCATAGCACCACGTGTGCGGCCAGTCAGAACTTTAACACGGTGGCGTTTCCCCTGCACTGCATGGATCTGAGCGCTATTTGAGAACTTGGACAGAGCTATTTGGGGATGTATTTTTTTGTGTGGTTATTTAATATTTTTATGAGATTTTGGGGTATTTTTTTGTTTCATGTTTTTGTGTTGCCTCTGTTCCTGGGAGATAATTAGCTTACTGATCTTTAAGGCAACTATCTCCCAGGCCCAGAGATTCCTGAGAGGGGCTTGTGCTGAATACAATGGAGACCCCCTGCTGGGGTCTGTGCATAAAAGACTGAGTTTGGCTCATTAAAATCAGTTGTACTCCCAGAACTATGTGTCGTCTAGTTACTGGGAGGGGAAGGGCTATAATCACTGCTCACCACCTTGTTCCAGCTCGTGGAGGATTCGGCAGGGAAAGTCCTCGTAATGACTAGAGCTTCTAGGACTGTGTGTCGTCCGGTCCTTGGGATGGAATAGAGCTTGTCCCCTATCCTGTTCCAGGATGGAGATGCTTATGGAGGACCCCAGTCAAGCCACAATTACTGGGGCAGAAGCGCTGAGGTTTTCCCCTGTTCCAGCTAGAAAGCGGTCCTTGGCGGAGGTACCCAGCCGGGGTACAGGGAGCTCCGCTACAACATGCATCACATAAATTTTCTATGCATGCAGCATATACAATCTATATACATGTAGTACATACATTCTATACATAAAGCACATACATTCTATACATAAAGCACATATATTCTATATAAATAAACCCAATTTAAATATTTAAGGGTACCAAATTAAGGATATTTTGTATCCTTAAACATGGCAATCCCATATACACCCAGTTATTATGCAAATACTATTTAAGTGTCACAAAGATGAAATATTTTGTTTTTCAGTTTAACTCATGGATGGCATTGTGCCTCAGGGCTCTTTTGATCAGTGAAAACAATCTCGTACACCTGTGATAATTAGATTGCCAGGTGAGCCCAATTTAACGAAAAACTACTAAAGGAGGGTGTTCCACATTATTAAGCAGTGCACCATTTTCATGCAATATGGGGAAGAAAAAGGATCTCTCTGCTGCCGAAAAGAGTGAAATAGTTCAATGCCTTGGACGAGGTATGAAAACATTAGATATTTCATGAAAACTTAAGCGTTTAAGAGATTAAGAGATTTGTGGCTGATTCAGAGCACAGACGGGTTCATGCAGATGAAGGCAGATCCATGCATCAGATCAAGAGAGCAGCTGATAAATTATCATTACATAGCAACAAACAGATATTTGAAGCTGCTGGTGCCTCTGGAGTCCCACAGACATCAAGGTGTAGAGTCCTCCAGAGTCTTGCAACTGTGCATAAACCTTCTATTCGGCCACCACTAACCAATGCTCACAAGCAGAAAAATACAAGACTAATTTTCAAACAGTCCTGTTCACTGATGAGTGCCGTGCAACCCTGTATGGTCCAGATGGATGGAGTAGTGGATGGTTGGTGGACGGCCACCCTGTTCTAACAAGGCTGCGACGTCAGCAAGGTGGTGATGGAGTCATGTTTTGGGCCGGAATCATGGGAAGAGAGCTGGTCAACCCCTTTAGGGTCCCCGAAGGTGTAAAGATGACCTCTGCAAAGTATGTGGAGTTTCTGACTGACCACATTCTTCCCTGGTACAGAAGGAAGAACTATGCTTTCCGTAATAAAATCAACTTCATGCATGACAATGCACCATCTCATGCTGCAAAGAATACCTCTGCATCAATGGCTGCTATGGGGATAAAAGAAGAGAAAGTCATGGTGTGGCCTCCATCCTCCCCTGACTGAGAACCTTTGGAGCATCTTCAAGTAAAAGATCTATGATGGTGGGAGGCAGTTTACATCCAAACAGCAGCTCTGGAAAGCTATTCTGACATCTTGCAAACAAATTCAAGCAGAAACTGTCCAAAAACTCACAAGTTCAATTGATGCAAGACTTGTGAAGCTGCTATCAAATAAAGGGTCCTATGTTAAAATGTAACGTGACCTGTTAAAATGTTTAAAAAGTTAAAATGTTGTTATAAGTTTGATTGAAATAGCTTTTGATTTCAGTAAATATGCTGCAAACACAACAAATGACAATTTTCAGTTCTTTACAATCTATAAAGTGTTTTGAAACTTACTGTGCGTAATAATTTGCGTAATAATTTGTTCAATAAAATTTGAATTGTACTCTTAATAGTTGATAAAATTAGAATTATGCTGACTGTTATTTACATCAATTATTTAGGTAAATGAGACAAATATCATTTACATAATAATTTTAAACAGGGTGTATAGAATGTATGTACTGCATGTATCAAGAATGCATGTATAATGTATTCTAAATGTATGTGTAGCATGTATATGGTATATAGAGGGAGTGGGGTATAGTGACACAAAGGGTTAAAGTAGACATAGAGATTGTATTTAATGTATAGTAGTATTAAAAAATGTTGTAAGGTGGGGCGTGTCTGACTTCCGGCTAGGACGGTCGCATGGGGTAAGAGCTCCTCTCCATACCGAGCCATAAAGCTACTTTATCAGCACAAAACCAACCAAAAAAGACCCTTACCGGAGGTAGAATAGTGAGGGCGATCACACCATCACAACGATGTCCCCATCGAAGCAAACAAAACTAACGGACCCGTCCCGACCGCCGAAAAGAGATAAGCATAAGCCGTCCCAAGATGGCGCCGAGGCAGCTCCCGCCACTATACCTGAGGAGCCTGCTACAAACCCCGACCAACCACTAGTCCCTGATCTGGAAGGACAGGTTACTAAGCTCTACCTTAAATCCATGCTGCTAGAATTAAGAGCTACCATCCGAGAAGATTTTACCACCATTATTTCTGGTATCCATCAGGAAATAGCGGAGCTTGGCGACCGGACAGATCACCTGGAGCAAAAGACCGAGGAACTCTGCTCAGCCCACAACATAGCAGCAGATAAGCTCCATGCGCTAGAAGCTGACAACGCCAAAATATGGCAGAAAATGGCAGACATGGAAGATAGGTCGAGAAGGAACAACGTGAGATTCCGGGGAATAGCGGAGTCTGTCACAACAGACCAACTTACCCAATATGTCGTCGCCATGTGCGCAGAAATGGTGCCGACGCTAACGGGCACAGCGTGGGAACTGGATAGAATACACCGTCTACCAAGGCCTTCCCGCCTCACGGCGGACACTCCACGAGACGTAATCGCCCGGTTCCATCACTACAAATCCAAAGAGGCCCTCCTCCAAGCGACGAGAACAAAGAAAAGCTTACCTCCGCCTTACGAAGGTATTCAACTATATGCGGACCTCTCAGCCCTAACTATGGCCCGAAGAAGAGACTTTGTCACGATTACTAAAACGCTGCGGAATCACAAAGTGGCATACAAGTGGGGTTTCCCCACGAAACTCCTAGTATGGCGCAACGGCAAGCAACATGTCATGGCAGACCCGGATCAGGGATTATCCGTTCTGAAAGACTGGGGCCTCTGGGACCCACAAAGCCCGGCAAAAACAACTGAACCATCTCCACAACGATTTCAACCGGAATGGAAGATGGTGGGACAACACCAACACTAACCCGCCATGAGGCACCAGGACAAAGAGACTGATTTAAGGACTGTCACCACATGTCTAATGGCGGTCTACTATGATGGTATAAGTATCTACAATGTTTAGTAATGAGTTATTATATGTTAAATATTGATGTTAGGCTAACCCCCTCCCACAACCATAACCACAACACTAACGTGGGGAAAGGGCGCTAGTACTTAAAGGCTGACACCAATCTATCACCCCCGTCCGCCCACAGCGATACTAAGGGGGTACTTAATGCCCAATGAGCGCCCATATCTGCGCTCACACCATCGCCCAAACAGTATGCTCACAATATGACACATATGGATTACACAAACACCCCACGAAATCCCTGATCACTACTTATTGTACCTGCCTCTTTAGATTGCAACTATACATGCTTGGGCGCAATCATTAAATCTATCTAACACCCACTGGGCCACCACCGACAATAGGATCCACTACTGTAAGGCTGAACCCTGCAGCTACGTATAACACTATGGGTTATAAATGAGTAAACGTACTCAATGGTGTGTATATGAAATGTAAGTTAATGGCGTGTCACTCCACTCCCCGCACCAAAATACGAATACATGCATGTATGGTACCACAGCGGTAACTGGTAGCCGGTACCGATCCATCCACCCACCCTAACAACCACGCCCCAAAAAGGTGTTTCTCGGGACCTAAAACCCCTAAAGGTGGACACACTATCACTCCACTAGGTCACGCACCCTCTGGACCCCATGAATGTATCACGGGGCACAATGCCCGGTACATGACCATAACCCGTCTCCTTCAATAAATGACACATAGAGTCCGGCGCTCCCATAATATTCACAGAGAGCTCAATAGGACAAAAACTGAAACTGCCTGACCGGGGCCTATTCATACGAAACGATCTAAGCCACGGTCTTAGGGGCTGTTATATGATACGACGAGAAATGCTACCACAGGTTTAAAACACAGAGCGTGTCACCGAAGTGTCACACCTCCCCCCGAACTTCTTTGTAAAGCACCCTGAAGTAGGTTACGACAGTAGCACCCGATATCAGAATATATCTTAATGACTCCCACAACTCATGGCCATACCAATGCTTCAATTGTTGCCCTAGGGAACCAAGTAGAAAATAGGATAATAAATAATGAAAGCACGCCCTTAACTCTATCACACCCAATGGATGGTGACAAGCATAAAAATGAAGGTACTCCTAAGTTCAATGACTAAGGCCAAACACAGTACACACAGAAGTAATGACGCTTAAAACTCCATAGGTCATGGTATGCAATTTGGCGGGAGGGGACCGGCTAGACTTCAGTTTTTCCGGAAAAAAAAAAAAAAAACAACAACAAAAAAATAAATAAATAAATAAATAAATAAAAAAAATAACAATAAATAAATATATAAGTAGATAACTAAATAAACAACTATGTTGCAATGTTACATGAATATCTCCCACTAGTAGACGCAATTATGCCCCAACACCCTACCATATACTAAAGAGGTGATCACGATAGTCCTCCTAATGTCCTGATGCCGACTTACAAGGCAATACAATACCGACCTAATACCTCCCTGCACATACATATGTGCTGAAATCTCATCCTCCATCACATTTATGGCTCTGGAACGAGCCTACCCCACACGTTCCCGCAAAAGGATGGCTACTGGAACTGAACAAGTTAAGTTTCCAGCCCATCCATGGGTATACTCTCTTAGAAGAGAGTTTGGTTTACTCTTTATTTGTATAATGTATGTTTTTGTTTATGTTTCCCTATGTTATTCCCTCCTCTTTACCCCCCACAGCCTGCACTCGACTTACCACCCTGGTAGTCACACACCAATTGGTTTTTGGCGCACCACATACACTCGATACCACACAGGTTTCATACCACCCCACAGCCTTTGCTGGACCCAAAACACGGCACCACGAGTCGCACAACTACCACACCTATGCATCGACCTCCCATCTCCCGACTAATGGCACACCAATTCAAATGTCTCTCTATGAACGTCAATGGCTTAAATAGCCCATTCAAAAGACACTCGGCGATGAGAGAAATACACAACTCCAAAGCAGCCATTGTTTGTCTTCAGGAAACTCACCTCTGTATAAAAAAGCCTCCGAAATTCAGCCCTCCTTGTTATCCACAAGTATACCATGCGCTCTCACCCCACAAATCTAGAGGTGTTTCTATACTATTTCACCAAGACTGGGTATTTCAACAGTCTACAT
Source organism: Pelobates fuscus (assembly GCF_036172605.1). Taxonomy (NCBI): domain Eukaryota; kingdom Metazoa; phylum Chordata; class Amphibia; order Anura; family Pelobatidae; genus Pelobates; species Pelobates fuscus. Next base: position 86,675,675 of record NC_086327.1, on the reverse strand, counting down.
TATATCAGGATACACAAGGCAGACTATTAATTTTAGTAGGTACAATGAATGGGATTATGGTGACAATAGCCTCCCTCTATGCCCCCAACGAAGCTCAAACCCCCTTCCTGCACAAAGCGCTCAACAAAGTAGAAAAACTCAGGCAAGGCCATACCATTATTTGTGGGGACTTTAATTGTACTTTAGACCCCAAACTGGACATACAAAGAATTCACAACAAGCAGCCTTCACACCAAGCCACATCCCTGAGCCGCAAACTGTCCACACTCCTCCACACGCACAACCTTTATGACACCTGGCGCAATCTGTTCCCGAGTGGGAAAGATTACACATATTTCTCGCATGTCCACCACGCATATTCACGGATTGACATGTGCTTGGTAGACAACATAACACTTCAAAATGTAGCAGATGTAGAAATTGGCACTAGAACATGGTCGGATCATGCCCCGGTCATCACCACGTTCAAAACCTTATATCCAGTGAGGGGCAGAAGCACATGGAGGTTAAATGAGTCCCTTCTAAACGATGTCCCACTATCATGCAAAATAACCAATACTATAAAACTGTTTTACGAAGATCATGCTACAGATGGGACGGACGTCCCAACACAATGGCTGGCCCTCAAAGCAGTAATGAGAGGTCTACTCATACAAGCGGGAGCAATACGCAAAAAGAGAACCAACCAAACCAGGGAACGCCTTCTAGAGGAGCTCAAACAAACCGAGACTAAAAACAAACATAACCCCTCTAGAAAATTAGCTGCCTTAAGTACCCGAATAAAAGCAGAACTACACGCCATGTCCCTACATGCTTTGGAACAAAACATGCGCAAACTAAACTTAACTCACTACATGCAAGGCAACAAGGCCGGCAAATTATTGGCACGCCGACTGAAGTCCCGCAGCCTACAATCTAAACTCCCATACATGACCTCATCAAAAAACACAAAACTCTATAATCCTCAAGACATAGTGGAGGAACTGGCATCCTACTATGATTCACTATATAACCTTAGCAATGCAGAGAACACTCACCAGCCCTCCAATTCGGAAATCCGAGACTTCCTCGGTCTGGTAGACCTTCCCTCCCTAACAGACGCACAAAAAAACTCCCTGCTGGCACCATTCACGGAAGCTGAAATACTACAAGCCATTAAAACACTTCCCAAACACAAAGCGCCGGGACCTGACGGCTTCTCAAACTTCTTCTACATTAAAATGGCCACACACCTCCTACCACATCTTACAACCCTATTCAACCACATCAAAAACACGGGGAACATCCCGACTGAGATGCTCCTAGCCCATGTCGTAACCTTGCCAAAACCTGGAAAACCCCCCACAGAATGTCCCAACCTGAGGCCCATCTCACTATTAAATGCAGACACCAAACTATATGCGAAACTCCTGGCCACACGTATAAAGCCAATGCTACAAGACCTAGCCTCCCCTGAACAGGCAGGATTTGTCCCATCTCGACAGCCAGGTGATAACACACGACACTTCCTGAATTTAATTCAATGGGCGCATACTTCCCAACAACAAGGCTTACTGCTGGCACTCGACGCTGAAAAGGCGTTCGATCGCCTACATTGGGGGTACATGACAGCAGTACTGACCAAGCTAGGATTCCCTGAACCATTTCAAAAAAGCATATTAGCTCTATACTCAAATCCCACAGCCAAAGTTTACAACACCGGGTTCCTCTCAAGGCCGTTCCCAATAACCAATGGCACAAGGCAAGGTTGCCCTCTCTCCCCGTTGATTTTTATATTATGCTTAGAACCGCTGATCACGCACATAAAACAAATGAACGACATCAAAGGGATTCATACCCCCTTAGGACCCATGAAAATTGCACTGTTCGCAGATGACATCTTGCTGTTCATCACTGAACCATCTCACTCCCTCCCTCATCTCCTACACTTATTAGACAATTACGGCAAAGTGTCATACTACAAAAACAACGCAAAAAAATCACAGGCCTTAGCGATTCGTCTGCCACATGACGAACTGCTATCCCTCCGAGCCAAATACCCCTTCGACTGGCGCAAATCCTCAATCTCATACCTGGGCATCCAGTTACCTACTTCACTCTCATTAGTCACTAAAGTAAACCACGACCCCCTTGTGCAAAAATTGGACCTCCAACTCAAACAGTGGGACGACAAAGGGGCCTCATGGCTAGGGCGCATAAGCACAGTTAAAATGATGATATTACCACATATCCTATACCTCTTCCGCACCCTCCCAATAGCGATCCCAAACACGATAATAAAAAGACTCCAATCTACGATTAACGCCCACATATGGAAGAGAAAACCTCCACGAATTACACAAAGATTAACATGGAGGCCATTCTCAGGAGGGGGCCTTGGCATTCCAAACATACAGCTATACTATAAGGCAGCAATCCTGGCACAGGGCATATCAATTCTAGAAAATAAAACACCTCCCCTATGGTTAGCATTGGAAAACGCCTGCATGCCAAAAAAAACGGTAGCCGATGCCCTATGGGCGCGCCAAGACCTACGAACGAAAAACACCTCTATACTACCCCCAACGGCGAATCTACTCCGCATATGGGATCAAACATTGCCCCACTTAGACATTTGTAAGGACCTTCTGTACGCAGCGCCCCTAAAAACACTCATTCACCTTACACCAGACTTGAACCTTGATCAGTGGACAGAGCACGGCATATACCGTATCAGCACCCTTCTCGACAAGGAGGGCGTAATACCATATCCAATTCTACAACAATCATTTAATCTACCATCAAAGGAACTATTTACATATCTTCGCATAAAGAATATACTACAACTTCACAAATTACATAGAGTCAGGCCCACAAGACCACCACCATTTGTTCTCAAATGCCTAGGCAGACTACAAAACGCCAAAACACTTTCCCTATGCTATAACTCCCTCATGAACGCAGGGTCTAAAGATACACCCTCCTACTTAAAAACGTGGGAGAAAGACCTGAACATACAGGTAGACCAAGCCTCTTGGACGACAACATTGGGCCAGATAAAGAGAGCTACACATAGCGTAAGCCACAGGGAAGCGATCTGCAAGCTAGCAATGAGGTGGTATCTAGTACCTGCACGCTTAGCACATATCTACAAGAATACCTCCCCAACTTGCTGGAGGTGCCACAATGAAATAGGCACGCTCCTCCATATGTTCTGGTCCTGCTCGATCATAAAGAAATTCTTGTCCGAGGTGGAAATACTTCTAGTACAGAAGTTACACATAGCCGTACCAAAGTCACCGGAAACCTACCTCTTACATATCCTCCCACACTCTCTTAGGGAAGACGAACTACACATATTCACCCACTGCCTCATTGCGGCAAAAACTGCAATAGCCTATAGATGGAAAACACCACATAGTCCTAACCTCTCAGAAGTAATCACTCGCATTGACACGACGAGTAGGTATGAACAGATGGCCAGCCGCCTTGACAATAGGGAACATACATTCTCTGCACGTTGGCACAGATGGGTTCAATTCAGAGCTCAACAGGAGCCTCCCGAGGACATTCCACCACACACCAGTAGCTAACCACTCCACAGATAGATCTCTACCTCGAACTGGGCAGACGACCCCCCTTCACTCACAGTATATGTTGTTGTTTAAATTTTAAGTACATGTATTAATCTGCCCACAGTATTAAGGATCAATTGAAGATTATATTAGCTTTAGTGTACTAATAATCTTAATTTTAGTAATGACAGGAGGCGAATATTTGCATATCTTTCTTTACTGAAAACTCCAGCAGCATAGAAACAGTAACAACCAATCAGAGAAAAGATATGGTGCCCATAAAAGGCCCTGTCTATGACATCACTTCCTCTTTCTTTGAAGCGAAACAATAAGTAACAACAAGAGACATAATGATATTACGTCAACAGTTCAACAACATATTAGAATATCCAACTCCAGTAGTTCCGCGATGCAGAGGTATGGAAGGTGAATCTTTGTCTCGATGAGAGGACGTTCACGCTGCAAGAAAAAGAAAAAGGTGAAAGGTTTCTGGCGTGATAACTTGTCCGCATACAATAAGCATTAAGCATCTGACATACCAACGAACATTAGAGTGTGAAACATATCAATATATATTAATACTAAAGCAATGATATTTAAGAAGCTATAAACACAACATAATTCAAGGTTCGTGTCTAATATTCAACCTATACAAGACCCTCAAGATACAGGTCTAATTAGCAAACATACAAACCATAACGTACTTACCTTCCTGAACATAAGGGCATATTCTGGTCCACACGAGGAAACATGGGAGGGATCCTATAGGGTGGGAAATATTCGCCTCCTGTCATTACTAAAATTAAGATTATTAGTACACTAAAGCTAATATAATCTTCAATTTTACCACATGACAGGAGGCTTCATATTTGCATTTTTAAAGCTTTGAATTGACCAATGTGAAGGAAGCATGAGATGTTGTCGAAATAGAACGTTCCAAACGTACTTTCTCGCGCCCTGACCGCGCAGCGTATAATGCTGGCTAGGGGAGCGTCGGCCCGAAATTTGCTTGTGAGACCGCCGCTCCCCTGACCGAGTGGGCTCCGAAACAAGGTTCGACGCCCGCGAAAGACCATAGCCAGCGGACCCATCTGGCCAGTGTTGCGGTAGTCACCGGTCCATGAGGGTTCACGTACGACGTCAGGAGGTGACCCGTCGAATGAGTTCGGAGGGGGGTATTGATATCGGCATACCCATTAGCATTCTGACCACGCATAGTGTGGTGTCTGACACTGAAGACGAATCGGACTTAGTTCGTCTCGACATGGTAAAGGCAACCCCGTCTGGTGTGAGAGAGAAGCCATCCATATCGCAAGCCCTAACGTCCGCCACACATCTAAATGAGTCGAGGCATAATAAGAGGGCTAGTGTGGCTGAAAGTTGTTTCAGTGACAAACCAGGATTGTCCGGCCATTCCCTAAGGGATCTAAGCACCACATCCACCTGTCAGCGGTGTGAGTACTTGGGTGCCAGGGGTCTCGATAATTCGGCACACCGTAGTAGTCGACAAAACCAGTGAATATTGAACTACTGGCCTGCCCTGTACCGGAACGTGCGCCGCCGATATGGTGGGTCAGATCGCGTTGAGGGATCGACATGACCGACCCACGAGACCAGGTGTGACAGATGGTAAGGATCAGCGTGACAGGTGCGGTAAAGGGGTCGGAATCCCTTTCCACCCACCAGTCACACCAGGCCGACCAGGCAGGAAATAGCATTTCCTGGTGCCGGGAGCCTACGAGTCCCATAGAAGGACTTAGTTGATGCAATAGGTCGTGGATTGACCAGGAGCCCCTGAAACCGTCCAGGCCACTAGTGCCAGTTGTCCTTCCCTGACAAGGGAGTGAGCTTCCCCTCGCGGGCCCATCAGAAGTAGAGGAAAGTCAGGGAGTAGTAGAGGGTCTTCGCGAGACATCTCCAGGCGATCCGGCAACCGCGGTTGATTTGTCCGAGGGGTGTCATGAGCAGGAGCGATATCTTGTGGGTACGTGTGTATCGAAGCACCCTTGCTATTGTGGAGAACGGCTGGGACACATCCACCGCTTCGCATCCGGAGGAAGAGTCAAGGATCGTTCAGCCAATTCAAGTTTGTATGTGAAGTAATCACCATCGAAATTCCGTCCTCCTTTCTGCTGACCGTGAGATCCAGTGGTCGTAAGAGTGGCCGGTGCGTACGTATCTCGCCAACAGCTGTTGCATGGCCCTGTAGTGTAGTGGGCCAGGGAATATCGCTTGTATGGAGGGGGAGAGGAGGAGAGGAATCCCGCAATCCGGCTAGTATCCTGAGAGGAATCGTATCCAACCTTAGAGTGTGTCTGACCTCTATCCTCATAGAGGCGATCTTTGCCCTAGACCGACGCGGAACGTGGTTCTCCAAGCCGATGTCGAAACCGAGGAATTGGCCCAACTCGGATGGATAAGCGATCTTAGTTTGTGTACTACCAAATGTGTAAACCAGTCGTTATCGCTTAGGCGGTCTTGTAGAAAATTTCCTCCATCTTGAAGTGTTTGTATACCACGTGGGAGTTCCATTGATGTAGCCTCCTGGCTTCTGCTTGACCAGGAAAACATCTGAGGAAGCCTTCCCCTCCGGTGCATATTGGATTGCGCCCTTCTTGAAAAGGGGTGCGGATTTCTCTGTCCACGAGGCGTTCCAGTTCTGCCAGCATGCGTAATGGAGGCGAAAGGGCGACCTGAACGGCTGTGATAAAAAATTCTGTGAGATAGCCTTGTAGTGTCTGGAGAATTGGAAACAGTCATCTATGTAGGTCGACTCACTAGTAGAGAAGCGAGTAAGAAAATATCCGAGGACTGTGTATACGATCTGGAACCTGTCGCCCAGAAGCGGCTGGCGGCTCGGTTCCGCTACCGACCAGTCCTCCCAAAACATCTTTCCCCGTAGGGGAGACTTGAATAGATTTACGTGCTCCTTGAGTCCTGCCATGAACACTACTTCAAATAGTAGGCCTTGTGCTTTTGGGGCGAATTCTTGTCTTTCCTAAGTCCCATAATGTGTTGTTGATGCGCACCAGAACAGAATTGTGTCTGTCGGCGCATAGTACGTCATCCATTGAGCTCGGGCGCAACTACCACTTGTCTGGTAGCAGTGGTCTGGGGTATTTGGCCCTGAGGCGTGCGCATACTTCCATCCCCAGAGGGTTGCGCGGCCAATAGCGTTCCTCCAGGAACGGTCCGTCTTCGGTCACTCTGGTTTAGTGCCGCTATTGCTATCTCTGCCTCGGCCGCTGTCACAGAGTCAGGTTTCCCTAACGTACTTCGAGGAAGTGTCCATCAAGCGATGTGGGGCAGAGCCCATAACAGAACCTTCTCCACTGAGGCCGCTACAGCGGCGTTTGTCATTGCTTAGAAATCTTGGGAAGGTTGAGAGTGTCCACCATGACTCATTCCCGTCCTGTTTGGAGACAGTGGTAGTCAGTGGGAGTAGTGTTTGAGGATCAGCACGTAGGGGTGCTAGACTCCTGTTAGAACTGGGGATCACCCGGGTAAAATGGTTTGACTTGCCTGTTTAGTTTGTTTGAGTGTATGAATACCTGTGCCAAGTGTAGAGGGGTCACCTCTATTAGTGTAATCTGGCTACTGAGAGCCGCGGTGCAGGCGCGACTGACTGGTAGTGGTGTTAAGTCAGGTTAGCCGGGTCCACCACAAATGTACGCCAGAGCTGTATGTACGGTATTAAATTATACCGGTTGATTATAGAGGCGCGTGGGGCCTGTCTCCATAAGGTCTGTAACCGCAGGACCCACGTCTGTTCGGGTGGATTCATCCCAGGTGGTGTGCCATGGTAACCCAGAGGACACTTACATCAAAGGTAATGGTCTGTCAGTGACCTCGCATGCATATCTGGGGGGTCAACCCAGGTGGCGTGCCATGAAAAAGTACCCAGAGGACACCCACATCATAATTATTGGCACCTTGCAAGTATTGCATGCATATCTGGGGGTCACCCCAGGTGGTGTGTCATGTAAAAAACAACCCAGAGGACACCCACGTTCAATATGTACCCTAGGCACCGTAAATATACATATACGTAGCCCTGTAAAGGGTACTACGCAGTACACTCAGTTTCCTTAGTGGTCCTGCCGTCAAACCGTATCCTGCATGGTACTGTTGCTTTAAAGTAAACTGACAGGCAGTGAGAGGGCTGTATATGCACGTAGTAAGTGAAATCAGGGCTGTATGTGTTTATCTCTTGAAAAATACAGGCCCTTGTGCATATCATCGGGGTTCACCCCGGGTGGTGTGCCGTGGCAATCAGAGGACACCCACATCAATTGAAATGGGCCGTCAGCACCCTTGCATGCATATCTGGGGGGTCACCCCAGGTGGTGTGCCATGAAAAAATACCCAGAGGACACCCACATAAATTTTTTGCACCCTTGGGTACAGTAATGTAATATAACCCTGTGCCGGGTAATCAGTATAATATTCCCTTTGAAGGGTATTGCAGTCTTTGATCCCCTGAGGGGAAAAAACGTTGCCTCAAAAGGTTGACTACCATTGCTATAGCCAGTGTGTAATTCCACAGCAGACTGAACTCTTGCTGAACTCTTGCTGCACAGGGGAGTTGAACTCATGGAGGAAAACTCCCAGTGCAAGCCTTTAACCACTGAGTGACCAGCGAGGCAGTATGGCAGTTAAGGTATGTATATCATATATAGTACAGCCTCCATACCAAAGAAACTCAATTGTGCAGGATGGAGAGTAATGCCTACCACAAACTTAAATTTGTACCTTAGAAACTGGTACATGGGTAAAATAGGACACTTATTAAACTAATAGGTTAAATTTAAACGTAGATAATGAATGTTATTTACAAATATGTGAGAAAAGGTCCTTATATATATCCTGCTTTTATTGCCAGTAAAATGACCTTGTTGGTCATGAAAAAATACCCAGAGGACACCCACATAAATGTCACCCTTGGGTGCAGTAATGAGGTATGACCCTGAATAGGGAAACAATATAATATACCCTGGATGGGTAAAGTGATACCACCAAATTCCCCTGAGGGGAGGGAATATAAGCATATGTCACTTTAAATTGCTTGTATCATATCAGCAGGGACACTGATAGCTTGTATAATAATAAGCCTTCAACTACAAATGTATATTATATGCATGCACTCCACTTGCCTCACTGAGGCAGATATACAGGAAAACGTAAAAAATGAAAAAATGAAACTTTTTCACCCTTTGGGGTAGGATGCAGAAATGTAACTCTCCCCTGCACCAGAACGAAAGTGGCTAGGGGAGAGAGCGGGGAGTCACCCTGAGGGCAATCCCCGGTACCGTGGCGGCGGTCGGGTGAATACCGAGTCGCCGTGATGGAAGAGAGACGGTCGCCGCGGATCTCGCGATAACCGCGAGATCCAAGATGGCCGCCGGCCGCGTGGGGAAGGGGTTCCCACTCGCGGCCGCTAGCGAAACGCAGAACGCGGCAATCACAAAGCAAACACAGTAATAACAATAACCCCGGCTACCCTCCACCCGTCCCCACCAGCCCCTGTATAATAGCAGGCAGGTCCGCGCGGCGAGCGAGGCACGGGCAGCCGCGCCGCCCGCGGATCGCCTGGAAAGTGTGGTAGAGATATAAGGCAAAATACAGGGACAGTTAGAGACAGAGAGGGGGGAAAACGGGTACAGGTAGACAGGGTATTAAGAATGTTAGATCAAAATAAAACGGTACAGAATACAGAATAACAAGGAATAATTAATATGAAGCATCAGGTAAAAAATACTCTGACCTGTTGATGGCTGGAGCAGCAGCAAAGAAAGAGGAAGTGATGTCATAGACAGGGCCTTTTATGGGCACCATATCTTTTCTCTGATTGGTTGTTACTGTTTCTATGCTGCTGGAGTTTTCAGTAAAGAAAGATATGCAAATATGAAGCCTCCTGTCATGTGGTAAAATTGTCACTATATCTGTGAATGTTACAATATCTGTCATGCAATGTATTTACATGTATTTGGACTCGCTGGTGCTCCAGCAGAGGTTCGCACACACTCTGAATACTTGATCTGCGTTATCAAGAACCAATGTTGACTTTAATAAAAGGCTGTATTTCCCCCCCCCCCCTCTTCCTTTCTGTACCCCATCATCTCCCATTTTATGCTGCATATGTGAAAAAATGTCAATAAAAAATTTAGACATTGAAAAAAAAAAAAAATGTTGTAAAACATTTGTACTTGCACCCCTCAAACTTTGCAACACACACACAGCACCCCACACACACACAGTATTCCACACACACAGCACCCCAAATACGTAGTACTCCATATACACACACAGCACCCACACTCACATAGCACTCAACACACACACACAGCACCCCACACTCACACACACACCGCACCCATACACACAAACACAAACACTGCACCCCTCACTAGAGTATGTGTTGTCAAGGTTGAGCTCCCCAACACGCAAACTAAAGGACAAGAGAGGCAACCCCAGATAAACGTATTACCGGTCCTTAAAATGGCCGGGCTTAACGTGGATAAGAAATATGAAATAGGAACGTCAGACGAGCCAAGGTCAGGGTTAGAGCAGGAAGCGTAAATGGAAAACAAAGCCAAAGGTCAAGGAACCCAGAGATAAGAATAACCAGAAGACAAACCGAAGTCAGATACCAAGGAAACACAAGTTAACAGAACACACTCTCGGGCTATAAGAAACCACGACAGGGCAAGCAAGTGATGTAAGAAGGAGGCATAAATAGGGCTGAGTGATCTCTGATAGGTTAGGGATAGAATAGAGTAGATTCTAAATAGAGTTAAATACCTCAGTGCTGTCCCTTTAAGCAATTCGGGATAATCCGCGCATACCCCTTTAAGAAACGGCACGCGCGCACACCCCCGGATGCACACGCACACCTGAGTGCGCGAAGCCGGTCGGAGGAGAGCACAGCCCGGCGGAGCAGGAAGGACGGCGGGAACGGAACGGCGCGGGCCGCAAGGAGCTATGACAGAACCCCCCCCGATGGAACGCCCACTGGAGGAACACCAGAAGGGCAAGAAGGAAACCTAGCATGGAAAGCATGAACAAGTCGGGGCGCATGAACTTCAGAAGCAGGAACCCATGAGCGTTCTTCGGGTCCATAACCCCTCCAATGGACCAAGTACTAAAGCGATCCACGTGAGACACGGGAATCAATGATGTGTCGGATCTCGTACTCTTCCTGACCATGAACTAAGACAGGAGGAGGACGAGAACAGGATCTAGAATGACAGTTGCAAACCAACGGTTTCAATAGAGAGGTGTGGAAGACGGTGGGTATACGAAGGTTCCTGGGTAAATCCAAAGCATAGGTCACAGGATTGATCCTACGTAGAACCTTGTAGGGGCCAATATATTTAGGGGCTAATTTCATGGAAGGGACACGCAAACGGATATTACGTGTAGATAACCAGACCCTATCACCCGTAACATAAGAAGGTGCTGCTCTACGGTGCCTATCAGCAAAGGATTTCTGAGTAAGAGAAGTATTTTCCAAGATGGCATGAACCCTTCTCTAAGTTTCCTGTATGGTAGACAAGTGCTCATCCAGAACCGGCATCCCATTGTATGAGAACGAATCCGGGAGCAAATTTGGATGAAGACCATATGTGACGAAGAAGGGACTGTGGCCAGAGGCAGAATGTTTGGCATTATTTCTGGCAAATTCAGTCCAGGGAAGAAGGTCAGCCCAGTTGTCTTAGAGTTGAGACGTAAAGCAGATGAGGTATTGCTCGAGGCTTTGATTAGTCCGTTCAGCAGCACCATTGGTCTGTGGATGATAAGCAGAGGAGAAAGCTAGCTCAATACCCATGTCTTTGCAAAAGCCCCTCCAAAACTTCGAGATAAATTGTGAGCCCCTATCAGACACAATTATGTCAGGCATACCGTGTAAACGTATTATTTCTTTAGAAAATATGTTGGCTAATTCAGCCGAAGACGGCAAGTTCTTTAAGGGAATAAAGTGAGCCATCTCAGAGAAACAATCAACTATAACCAAAATAACAGTAAAACCTTTCGATGGTGGTAGTTCTACAATAAAATCCATAGATAATTGTGACCATGGAACAGACGGCAGAGGAAGAGGATGCAGAAGACCACATGGTACTTGATGAGAAGGTTTGGACTGAGAACATACATCACAGGACGATACATAGGCTGTTACGTCCTTCCTGAGGGACGGCCACCAATATTGCCGGGTGATTAAATCAATAGTCTTGGACACCCCATGTGTCCAGCCATTTTACTGTCATGGTAATGGCAAAATACTTCTCCTCTTAACTTAAGAGGAACAAGATATTTCTCAGCAGGTTTGTCAACCGACACCCTATCTTGAGCCTTTTGAATTTTATGCAGAAGGGGAGAGGAAACTCTGGTTCTAGTTACTGCTATAATTCTCTCAGGGGGTATAACGGGTTCATTTATTTCCTCCTCCTTATCGAGAGTAGCAAATTGTCTGGGCAGTGAATCGGCCTTGATATTTCGATTCCCTGGTCGATATGAGATTAGATAGTTAAAACGGGAAAGAAAAAGAACCCAGCGTGCCTGTCTGGAAGAAAGTCTTTTGGCGTCACTCAAATATGATTAATTCTTATGATCAGTAAGAATCATGAGAGGTACAGAAGAACCTTCAAGTAAGTGACGCCATTCTTTAAGAGCTAAGATTATAGCAAATAATTCTCTATTACCTATATCGTAATTATTTTCTGCAGGTGTTAATTTATGAGAAAAGAACCCACAAGGATGGAACAGAGCGGTTGGAGACTCCCTCTGGGAAAGGATAGCTCCCACACCAGATTCAGAGGCATCTACTTCAAGGATGATGGTCTCCAACTTACCCACAACCCAAGAAACTCTGAATGTAAAGGTGGTGGTGTTGGGTTTCTCCTCTCCCCTCACTGCTCTTTTAAACCTCTTCCCACCCCCCTTCCCTCTCTTTCCCGTCATTTGAAATACACTCAATTCACCTTTTCAAACCCTTCTCTGCTAACATTGCTGTTATTTACCGTCCCCCTGGTTCCCCTCTTCTCTTCCTTGACCACTTTGCTGCCTGGCTACCCTATTTCCTCTCTTCTAACATTCCATCCCTAATTCTCGGGGACTTCAATATTCCCATAAACCCACCTTTGACCTCTGCAGCCACTAAACTACTTTCAATGATTTCCTCCCTCGGGCTATCGCAGTGGGCAAATTCTCCCACCCATGTAGCTGGCAATACCCTTGACCTAATCTTCACTTATGCATGTACTGTAACTAATATCTGCAACACTCCATATCCACTCTCTGATCACCACCTCTTATCATTTGCTCATGCGTACCCCCTCACGCAACAACCTCAGCCTAACCCCCCTCAACTCAGGAGGGACCTTAATTCTCTTGATCTCCAACAGTTGTCAGCTGACATTGATTCACAACTGCTGTCCATCCCTTCCCTCTGCTGTCCTTCACTGGCCATCTCCATATAAAACTCTACTCTTACATCTGCCTTGAACACTGCAGCGCCACTCCAAACAAGCACCTCGAGGAGGACCCGCCCCCAACCATGGCATACTAAATCAACGCGCTACCTGCAAAGATGCTCCCGTTGTGCTGAACGCTCCTGGAGGAAGTCTTGTACCCAATCAGACTTTCTCCATTATAGATTCATATTGTGTTCATACAGTGCAGCCCTTGCCCTTGCCAAACAGTCCTATTTTTCCTCTCTCATTAGTTCATGTTCCCGCAACCCCAGGCGTCTCTTTGACACCTTTAATTCTCTTCTTCGCCCTGCTGTGGCCACCCCCAAAACTAACCTTACTTCTGATAACTTTGCATGTTACTTCACTGACAAGATTGAACAGCTAAGGAAAGAATTCTCCCCTTCTTGCCTTTCTGTTTCTCAATCACACATAGATCATGCCTTTCCTACCCTTCAGACATTCTCCCCAGCTACTGACCAAGAGGTGGCTGCTCTTCTTTGCTCCTCTCGCCCCACCACTTGCCCGCTCGATCCTGTCCCATCTCACCTTATCAGATCTCTCTCCACTTGTCTCGTGCCTTCTCTAACACACATCTTCAACTGCTCGCTCTCTTCTGGCATCGTCCCTGCTGACCTTAAACATGCCACTGTAGTACCTATACTAAAAAAAAAACATCCCTCGACCCATCCACCCTCTCTAACTACCGGCCCATATCCCTGCTCCCTTTTTCCTCAAAGCTTCTGGAAAGACTTGTCTTTACCCGTGTGTCTCATTTCCTCAATTCCAACTCTCTCCTTGACCCCCTTCAATCTGGCTTCCGCCCTCTCCACTCTACAGAGACTGCCCTTATCAAAGTCACTAATGACCTAATCGCAGCTAAATCCAAAGGCCACTACTCCATACTAATTCTTCTTGACCTCTCAGCGGCCTTTGACACCGTTGATCATGCTCTCCTTCTTCAAACTCTTCAATCGCTTGGTCTCTGTGACTCTGTCCTCTCGTGGTTTTCCTCTTATCTCTCCCAACGCTCATTCAGTGTCTCCTTTTCTAATGATACCTCATACCCTCGCCCTGTCTCAGTTGGAGTCCGTCCTTGGTACCCTTCTATTTTCTCTTTATACTGCCTCTCTTGGCGAACTTATTACCTCTTTTGGATTACACTACCACCTGTACGCTGATGACACCCAGCTATATCTCTCCTCTCCGGACCTCTCCCCTGCCGTCCTGCAACGTGTCACTGCTTGCCTTTCTTCCATCTCTGACTGGATGTCCTCCCGCTTTCTGAAACTCAATCTCTCAAAAACTGAGCTCCTTGTCTTTCCTCCTCCTAATACTGATCCTCCTCTTTCGCTCTCCCTTCAAGTTTGTGGTACCAACATCAGTCCATCCTTGCAAGCGCGCTGTCTTGGCGTCATACTTGACTCTAGTCTCACCTTTGAGCCTCACATCCAGCATGTTGCCAAATCCTGTAGATTCCATCTTAAAAACATAGCCCGCATCCACCCCTTTCTTGCACCAGATACTACCAAGGAGCTTGTCCATGCTCTAGTAATTTCCCACATGGATTACTGTAACCCTCTCCTGATTGGTCTTCCCAAAAGCCGTACTGCACCCCTACAGTCCGTAATGAACGCTGCTGCTAGACTGATTTTCCTCTCTAGTCGTTTCTCTCACACCTCACCCCTCTGCCAGTCCTTACATTGGCTTCCTGTATGCTATAGGAGTCAATTCAAGGTACTAACTCACACCTATAAAGCACTGAAAAACTCTAGCCCCTCTTATATCTCCTCACAGATCCATAGGTATGTCCCTTCTCGGTCTCTCCGCTCTGCCCGTGACCACCTCCTGTCCGTTGTCCGCACTCGTACGGCCAACTCGCGCTTGCAGGACTTCTTGCGGGCGGCTCCCTTCCTATGGAATAGCCTGCCTACCGCCATCAGACTCTCCCCTAGTCTTGCATCTTTTAAGAAGTGCCTTAAAACCCATCTCTTTAGGAAAGCTTATGGCCTCCAAGACTAACCAATACCTCACATACCTGTCTCTTGCCCTCTCCTAAAGGGCAGTCCACCTTATTTGATTGCAAATTCCTGTCCTAATGTGTTTTACACCCCACCTCCTATAGAATGTAAGCTCGATCGAGCAGGGTCCTCTTCAACCTATTGTTCCTGTAAGTTTATTTGTAATTGTCCTATTTATAGTTAAATCCCCTCTCATAATATTGTAAAGCGCTACGGAATCTGTTGGCGCTATATAAATTACAATAATAATAATAATAATAATAATAAGGATGAAGGGTCTAGAAGGATTTGGGTGTACCAGGACAGGAGCAGATGCAAAAGCTTTCTTTAAGCGAGCGAAGGAGGCCGTAGCATCTATTGACCAATAGACGTGATCCACTCCCTTTTTTGTCATAGCGGTAATTGGAGCTATTATCTTAGAAAAGTTTTTGATAAACCGTCTATAATAATTAGGGAACCCTATGAATCTCTGTATGGACTTTAGTCCAATGGGTAAAGGCCATTCAAGAATGGAAGATAGTTTTTTAGGGTCCATTTGAAACCCTTTGGCAGATATTATGTAACCCAAAAAGTGAATGGAAGTTTGATCAAATAAACATTTCTCGAGTTTACAATACAAGCCATTGGCAAGGAGTGTCTGTAATATGTTTCTGACCTGTCTGTGATGAGTTTGTGTATCAGGAGAGTGAATGAGTATATTGTCGAGATATACAATAGCACACGTGTGTAAATAGTTCCTTAAAACATCATTGATGAGATCTTGGAAGACGGCAGGGGCGTTACACAGACCAAAGGGCATAACGGTGTATTCATAATGGCCACTTTGGGTGTTGAATGCCGTCATCCACTCATCTCCCTCTTTGATGCGAACAAGATTGTATGCTCCTCTAAGATCTAGTTTGGTAAATATTTTAGAACCACGAAGCTTGTCAAAGAGTTCTGTTATCAAGGGTATGGGGTAAGCATTCTTAAGAGTAACCTTATTTAGGCCTCTATAATCTATACATGGGCGAAGATCCCCCTCTTTTTTAGAAACAAATAAGAAACCTGCCCCTGCTGGAGAAGAAGAACGTCTAATAAATCCCTTCTTTAGGGATTCTTGTATGTACTTCTCCATAACTTTATTCTCTATTTGAGATAGAGGGTATACTCTCCCCTTGGGTGGCATGGTGCCAGGAATAAGTTTGATGGCACACTCGTAGGATCTGTGAGGAGGAAGACGATCCGCTTCCACTTTATCAAACACTCTCTTAAGATCCTGGTATTGAGGTGGCACAATAGTGGATAGAGGATTGGACGTAGGGACATTAAGAGAGCAGAGGGGTCTAACATGATTTTTGCAAGTATGTTCACATGAGGGACTCCAAGACAAAACCTGTCCTTTTCTCCAATCAAGAATAGGGTTCTGTTTTTGTAACCAGGGAAAACCAAGAACTTGGGGACAAGAGGGAGAGGAAATGACTTGGAAAGACAATTTTTCTTGATGGGTTGCGCCCACCACTACAATAACAGCTTCCGTTTGGTGTGTCACATACGGGACTGTTAAAGGTCTACCATCTATGGCCTCAACGGCCAAGGGTGTTTCTTTTTCTTCCAATGGAAGAGAAATGAACGATGAAAATGCCTGGTCAATAAAGTTGTCAGCTGAACCAGAGTCAATGAGGGCCATAGATTGGTGATGGATTTATTAGATTTTACCTCAGAGTTGGACATTGATTGTGCTCAACCAGGCCTGACCTTGCGGTTGTAAATGAACAGTCCCTGCACTGACCTTGGGTCATGACCTCAACCTTGCTGTGCAAATTCAGCTACGGTTTCTACTAGTAATCTCTAGCTAAGTAATAACTTGTCTTTGTCACGTTGCAGATTATTAAACTGCAGCTAGGTTCTGAAGGTCTCATCGCAGAACATCCCAATTTCATCAAGAAATTAAAAAGCGTGTTTTTGCTATCATGCTGCTGAATTTACTAAATATTACATCGTGCTAGCTTGAAAACTGACTTTTGACTTTTGATTGCTGAGTTTGTTTCTTTTCTAATCGTATTACATTGGTCATAAAGCTGCAAATATTTTCTCACCTCGCCACAATTGTTAGCTGAAAAATATTTTTTTTTAACAACCTATTCCACTTTGGTCAAAATATAAACAGAGATATATAGTGACCCAATAAATTCTGATTACACATTTATTGCAGCTCACAACCAATACCTGGTTCTCACTTCTCATAGATATTATTGGAATCTTGAAGCCAGCGAATACCTTATCGTAGAGTACACTCAAACCTATACCACATACTTTCAAGATGGTTCTTGCAAAATGTAATGTTTGTGGAATGTAATGTTTAAATGGTTAAATGTTAATGCAGCATTTTGTCAATTACACAAAATATGTTTTGGTCTCACTAGGGGCTTAGATCTGATTAAAACTGTAGGTTCGAAACAATGACACTGTAATAAATCACAGTTAGGTTAATAACTGGATGTCTGCTTTCATTTATATCATTCAACTGGTGGAACTGCCACCATTTATATGCAACTAAAATATATCGACAGTATAAAAAGCATTATTTTATTTATGGTGTGAAACCCTTTCGGCACCACATGAGTGAAATAAACATTTCTGCCCATTCTTCATTTATTTGGCAGTCATAGGGCTAGCTTTCTTCTGCAATGGTCCAGAGCTGTATGAATTTGAAAGAACTGTTCAAAATGCTCTTATGTTCATGCACCTGTGATAGTTTAAAGATGATTTTATTATTTGATTTACATTTTATTGCATGAAACATTCAGAGCTTATAGACTTTCTAAAAACACCTGTCTTTGTAGTCAAGCTGATTGCGTGTATCGGCAGTTTTTCTGCTCCCGATATGCCATTTAATGGTTTGGATCAATTTAATTCCAGCAGTTAAATGCTTATCGGGAGAAAAATCTCAGTTCAAATACTGAATCTGAAGCCTATATTTTACATTGAAAATATAGGCTTTGGTGACCCAATCCCATTTGACAGGCACATAGTATCGGTTTCAACAGCTGAAAACCATTGATAAAGTTAATACATCCTTTTTTTGACTCTTTGCAGCATTAGCAACCAGTGGGCAAATACTTAACAAATAGTTGAAAAGAGACTATGGGATAAATTACTAATAAAACCACCCATATGCTCCTACTATAATAATGTGGAGGTCATATTGACCCACATAGGATTTTATTTATTTTCATTTTTATTGACTACAAGGGTAATTCATTAAAAAAAAGTCTTATAAATGTGCCAATGCAAATTTTTCAGTGGTTATTTCTCAATCAGTCTACCTGTTTATTAGGTTCGGCTGTTTGAATTTTGCATGACTTTAAATTAAATCAATATTAATCAATAAATTACAGAAAACATTCACAGGGTTATTTGATACATTCTAAATGGCCCAATATAGATTTAGTCAAACACCCAGCTGGCAAATAGTTAAAAGAACACTATAGGGTCAGGACCATAAACATGTATTCCTGAACCTTTAGTGTTAAATGACCAACCCATCCCCCGCCCCCTCGCCACCTCTTGCCTTCCTAAATATAGTATAACCCTACTTGTAGTCAAATCTGCAGTTGCTGCCTCTGCCCCTGACCTGCCTGCTGTCTGCTGTCTGCTGACATCCTCAGAAGTGGTGGTCTGAGCAAATCACAATGCTTCCCCAAAGGATTGGCTGAGACTGTCAATGAGGCAGTTCAGGGGCAGAGCCAGCACAAGTCAAACACAGCCCTGTCCAATCAGCATCTCCTCGTAGAGATGAATTGAATCAATGCATCTCTATGAGAAAAGTTCAGAATCTGCATGCAGAAGGTGGAGACACTGAGTGGCCAGTGGAGTTATCACTAGGCTGTAATGTAAACACTGCATTTTTTTCTGAATATACAGCGTTTACTGCAAAAAGCCTGAAGGGAATTATTCTACTCACCAGAACAAATACAATAAGCTATAGTTGTTCTGATGACTTTAGTGTCACTTTAATAACCCTTGGTGGCGCAGGGATTAATTATATGGTTTCTGGGCCAGCACTTGTTGTTCAGCCAATACATTAGATGGCAAAAAAATCCCATGAATAAAAAGCCCTGTATATTACTATAAGGGAAGTACTGTATTTCACCTCACTATACCCACACCTGCCCTAAGCCGCTCTAAACTTTTAAAAGTAGTGACTTCGCAGCCATCTGATGTGGATAGGTCCTGTTAAAGAACTGGGGGAACATAGTCTGCCCCACCCCATGGGTTTTAGGTGGGGGGTTTAAAATAAGTAATGGAGGACAGATGACTGTCCAGAGCCCTGCCCCCACACATGACCAGTAATAAATAAACAGGGGTGACATCCCTCTGTCCATCACTGCCCCCACCTATGTTTAGCAGGTATGGGCTATTATAATATTTGAGCAGATGACCATAAGCCACACAGGCCCCCACCTATTTAAAAAAAAAAAAAAAACATTTTTATTTTTACTAGTTGCATCAGGTATTATGGCTTTTAATTTGACCTTTTGGGGGGTTGAAAAAAAGAAGAATTAGAGTAAAGAAGACTTCTGATTGTCTAGTAAAAACATTTTTTTACAGGCATTAGTTTATCTTCCCTCACCATTATTAGGGTGATGGTTGTAAGAAAGATCATTATGTCTAATGGAGGTGATGTGACAAAACATATTTGGGGTCGTCATTTTTGGATTGCATTCGGGGGAACCTTTGTACCGATTCCCTGTTCCCTCCTGACTTATTTAAACGGGGAACCGAGTTTCACAAGGGCCCTGCTATATGGCTGCCATTCGTATACTGGCTCGCAAAGTGCTAGAGACAGCGGCGGCCATCATGTCCCAAGAACATGGACAGCTGGACTTGGCCGTCGAGTGTCTGGTACTCTAGGCCAGACACTCGACCGTGCAATTCATCTGGGCCTCTTTTGCGGGCATGTTCTCCCTTTTCCAAATTCGCCCGGAGACCGCTATTTGGTGTGGCTGCTCCTAGTACCCCAGTGAGAAAACGCCACTACCGAGACTCAAAGACAGCTCACCTCTTTGGGGTCAATTTGGTGACTTTTGGACTGATCGACCGCGACCACCGAACTTATGAAACTATTGTGGGCAGTTGAATCTTTACAGTTGTGGCGTTTCCGTGTGGAACCTGGGATCAGAGAGCTATTTTGCCAGTTTTGGCGCTCTGGGACTAGCTATCTGGACATATAATATGTGTAGGAGTTTGGATATGTTTACCCTGTAATATTTCATATTTTCATATGTTTGTGTTTTCTGCTGAGTCACGGTGACTCAGCATCTCATGTGGGCATGTTGTGGGAGTGTCTGTGGGTGTATAATGTAGCCTTGACTTACATAAAAGCCGGCCACTTAGCCTGAATAAAGACATTCCTGTTGTACCCTTCATCTAGTTCAGACTGATGTTTGGGTATGCGATTGCTGTGTTGCAGTATTTTCTCCTCTCTGCTCGCTAGGATTTCGGTAACAGTCGAATCAGCGCTCCAGGCAAACAGGGCTGTAATCACAAGTCCCTAGCTTATTTGGGAGTGTCTGGAAGAACAGGTATTCGGGATACAAGCGTACAAGCCAACAGCTGGCTCGGAGACTTTTAACCAATAGCCAGCCGGGGAAAGGTGGATCTACTCACGTGGTCTACTCACGTGGTTGATGAGGCTCCCGGCGGTATGGCTTCTACACTTCTCCTCCTTGTATTAATGTGTGTGTGGGGTTATTGGGAGTTTTTTCTCTGCCCTTTTTTTAGCTGCCCATATAGCTTGCCTAGCTCTGAGTTCCCTGACTAGATTTTAGGGGCTTGTGTCATACCTCCCTGGGAGTATTAGGCTCTGGCCTGTCTGACTGGCTTTGGCTGCACATTGGTGCTGCCATTGGGTTACAGACCTACAGCTCCTGGCTCCATAAGACCCTGTAGGGGTTTACTACATACCTCTGTGATGTCATTATCCATTATGCAGGCACGTGGTGATGGAGTTGAGCCCCTGCTGCCTTCTGCAGAGGAGGGCTCGCTGCCCTCCCTGGAATTCCAGGCCCTCCTGGATTCCACTATGACGGGCTCCATACAGAGGGCCTCAGCCTCTGTGATGGGGACTGTATCCTCCTCCATTTCCCAGTCTTTTGCACAGGCCCTTTTACACACCCAAAGCCTTCACTCCTAACCCAAGTTGATCAGGCGGCCCCTGTGCGCAAGGCCAAAACTAGACATACGTCTCCTCTGCCACTGATACAGAATACACCTGGTCTGACTGACTCGCCTGTAATGGTCCAAGATGGCGCATTACCACAGTGCAAGAGAGCCACTGGCCAGGCAAAATCGTCCAGGAACTGGAAACGGGCGTGGGCCCATTCCGAACAGAGTGGGGAAACTGGGTCTGATGACTCTGTTTATGGCTCCTATGAGGAGGAAGACTCCGACCCGGAGGTGGGTTCTGGAGTGTCACCCTTTCAGCCCCTGATGCCCATGTCTGGTGGTCCTACTGCTCTGTTGCAGAGTGAGACCCTCCAGAACAAATTGTCAAGTACCTGGCTTTGTGCATGTGCTCCGCTCTCTCGAAGGAGGGCCGAAGCAAATTGCGGGCAGAATGCCCCAGGCCATCTGTCCCAGATGCGGCATGCAAGATGCCAGAGGTTGATCCTCAAATCGTTCAATTCCTGGCCAAAACTGGTTGGAAACCCATGAAAGGGCTGAATTTCTCCCTCCATAATTGTCAGGACAAGATCCTCGACACAGTGGGTCCAGCTTTTAAGTTGTATGAACTCCTTGAATTCGCTAAGGCAGGGGAATCTTTTCTTGATTTTGATGAGGCCATCAGGTGGGTTCAGAGACTTATCTGTCTCCTGTGAAACACAAACACAGCGCTGTCTGATGAACCCCATAAGGCAATTTTATTAAAGATAGAACTGAAGCTGGTTAATTTGGCGGTTAAAGAACCGGTCCCGCAGTAAAGAGCATGCTGTTCAGGGATTCCTCTTTTGTTTAGACCTTTATGGCCTTGGACAAGGCCCAATCTAACCTTAAAAGGTTTTTTGGCAATAAGGTTTTCACTGGGGCTGGGAAATCTAGGAGCCGTCTCCCCGGTCGAGGATTTAGAGGCCCTTTAGATATGCCTTTCAGGAATATAAGCCAGTGCCCTTCTTCCCTTCTCGGGGACGCCCCTGGTCAAGTCGTGGCAGTCGTGGACACCCTTCCAGCAGATGCCCTTACGGAGAGTACACTGGTTCCTCATTCTTCCCATTTAATTGTGGGGGGCAGGCTGACATTGTTTGCAAAAATGTGGGATCTGATTATTACTGATGCATGGGTGTTACACATGGTCAGGGGTTTTTGCCTCAATTTGATTTTGTCTCCTTTCCAGGCACAATTCCCCCAGGAGTTGTCACGGCCAAAAGCTCAAGCCAATCTCATATCCTCGGAAATTAAAGAACGCCACTCCAAGCGGGCGATTCAAGAGGTCCCATTCGAGACCCCAGGGTTCACAAGCAATCTGTTCCTGGTAGGCAAAAAAGGCAGAGGCATTCGCCTCAACGATTCTATCACTCAGTTCCTGTTCCTTCCAGAATTAAAGATGAAAGCATTCAAAAAGGAAATCAGACGTGCTACGTCCCTATCCATTTGTCAGTTGGTGAGAATAATAGCTTTACTTGCTTCATCCAATCGATCTTCCAGGGACCACTATACTACCGTGCTCTGCAACGATTAAAAGGCTCCTAAATAAGGACGGCCCATTCCTACGCGTCCCAACTGATATTGGATGTGGCATCACGGGTAGAACTGGAGTGGTGGCCACATGGAAGCGTGGAATGGTCGAGCGATATTCAGATCCATTCTGGACCGCCTCCCCCTCCCGCAGAGGGGAAAGGGAGACATGGATGGCAGATATGGATGGAAGGGGTATGAGAGATATGGATGGAAAGGGGATGATAAATATGGATGGAATGGGGGGAGACATGGATGGAAAGGGGGTAAACATAGATAGAAGTGGGGTATAACCTAGCGGAGTGCGCAGCCACACCTTACCTTGCCTGAAGATTGCAGAGGGACTAGGGAGCAAGAGGAGCGGACAGTGTGGCTACCTACCTGGCTGAGACTGCAGTTTGCAGAGGGACTGAGGGAGCTAGCAGACCAGACACTTCAGACAGTGGCATTACTACTGAGATAGTAAGTAACTTAAAGTGAATATTTTGAGTGAATTATATATATACTGTATATGTATCCAGGATTACATATTGTTTGCAAATAATTTAAGTTTGTGTTGGTCTAAGTCAGAATCTTTTTTATTTTATTTTTTGAGGCCCACATAAATGTAAGCCTTGTTTATTTGGCCCCAGTTAGCCTTTGAGTTTGACATGCTTGCTCTAGTGGCTGTCTAGTAGACATCCACTAGAGGTGGAGTTAACTCTTAAAGGTAATTATTGCAGTTTATTAAATGAGGAATGAATGAGCTGAAGTGGTGGCCTTTCAATTGGAGCATATAGCGAGCACTTTCTTTTTTGTATTTTGTATCCACAGTTTTAAAGCACTATCTGAGTTATTCACTAAAGAGAACTTAAGGTGAATAAAAAGAGTTTTTCAAATTTAAGGTGAAAATTGCATTCAGTTCAGCTACTCTGGCCTTAAATTTGAAATTGACTTTGTATTTAACTTTAATTCTCACTTTAGTGAATAACCCTTTATATGTCTAAGGCATAAAAACCAATGTTAAAAAGGAAACCAAAACAAAGATACATACCTGGAAAGATCCACTGTATGCCCTATTTAGTAGGTATGTCTGCAGTTATAGGAACACTGACTATGGCGACTGATCTTATCCTATAAAAAGTTGATCTTCCACTTGCATACTTGTAACTGTATTAAAAACTAAGAGCATTAATAATGCAAAGGTCATCCGTTTATTAATAGCCCAGTTTACTATTAATTTTATGCTGTGTTTTTCTCTTGGCAGTGGATGCACAGTCCATGGCTCAGCTTCTTCGGAGAATAGAGATAGAAAGATAGAAAAACTTTCCTTTTGGGCTTGTGGTGTACACACAATATGTACAAAATGTAAAAGAAAAAAACAACAACTCAGAACTACGTGTTCTGGGTGCCCAAATGTACAGCCGTGGTGAGCTGTCATATAGCTGAAATGATTTATACAAATCACCACTGCTATAAGCCATTCTCAAGAATAAGAGTGGGTTAAGGGAATTAATGCAAAGTAGTAATGGTACTGAGACTGACTCTTTAAAATGTAGTTATCAGATATGATCATACACTGGATAATCTTGGAACATCAATACATCCCATCTAAGCAAGTCCTATTCCATCCTAACCTAATAGTTCCTTTTATACAATTAATCTACCCCATGGAACACCCATTAAGTTCGTATAGGACAGTACCTGCTAAAACTGGGGTACACTGAAATTTGAGCTTGCATATGCAATATATGATCATATTTTCTAGCTATTTTTTAATTAATGAAGCAGTTTAAAGATTTACAGTTGTAATCAAAATTGCTCAACCACCATTGAAAAGCAGGTTTACTTACAGACTTTCAGCTGTTTGCAATGAACAAATAAAACAAAAACAATAAATACTTTAAGTGGTTTTCAAAAATTCAACTGAAAATGCAACTTATAATGACTTTTTTTATATATCAATATTATTTAACCCACTGAATAGAATCCCCTACAACAGTTCCAATATGCAAAACAGGTGTTGTCTCAAGCACACCTGAAGCAACTAATCAAGGGCTTCATTAGTTGCACCAGGTGTGCTTGAGCTGTAACACTTGAAATACCTGAACTGGATAGGGATTTGTTGAGTGTCACATTTGACTGCATGTTAGAAATGTAACTATTCAATAATTCAATATAGTCAAAAGCAGGGGCGGACTGACACCTCACAGGGCCCTCGGGCAGTGGGTGATCAAGTGCCCGCCCTCCTGGTTTTCTGGCCCCCTGCTACTCTTCTCCCCCTTCTTTCTGCCGCTTTTACACATATATTATGTATAGGCTGCCAGCACACAGAATGGCTGCGTGAGAGCCACACATACCTGACTCCCACATCCGCAGTGCCCCCCCAAAATGGCCAGATTTACTTTTAAGGGGTTAATCCAACCAAAACAGTGTTTTAATAAACACTGTTTTTAGATGGAGTAACCCTTGCTGGCGTGCCTCCCCAGCAATTAAAATAAAGAAATAAAGCAAATCACTTCCACTGATTTTGCTTAGGACATCACATGCAGCATCCCCCACATGTACAACCTTACAACTAGCCACATGTGTTTGGAGTCTACTTGTGGGGTTGCGTGTGTGGGGATGTTGCTAGTGATGTTGTGTTCCTGTATGTCGAAGTGTTGAGTTAGATTAATTGTTTCTCTTGTTTTACCTATTGTACAGCGCTGCAGGGGGGCTGAGGTGGGAGCAGAGGTGGGTACTGGGGGGCTGATGTGGGAGCAGAGGTGGGTACAGTGGGGCTGATGTGGGTACAGGGGGCTGAGGTGGGTACAGAGGTGGGTACCGGGGGC
This sequence comes from Pelobates fuscus, assembly GCF_036172605.1. Lineage (NCBI taxonomy): Eukaryota > Metazoa > Chordata > Amphibia > Anura > Pelobatidae > Pelobates > Pelobates fuscus. The sequence continues at coordinate 86,650,101 of NC_086327.1, read as the reverse complement.
TAAGTTGGGTACAGGGGGGCTGAGGTGGGTGCAGAGGTGGGTACTGGGGGCTGAGGTGGGAACAGGGGGGCTGATGTGGGTACTGGGGGCTAAGGTGGGAGCAGACGTGGGTACTGGGGGCTGAGGTGGTTATAGGGGGGCTGAGGTGGGCACTGAGGTGGGCTGAGGTGGGTACAGGGGGGCTGAGGTGGGAGCAGAGGTGGGTACTGGGGGCTGAGGAGGGCTCCGGGGGGCTGATGTGGCTACTGGGGGCTGAGGTGGGAGCACAGGTGGGTACAGGAGGGCTGAGGTGGGAACATAGGTGGGTACTGGGACAGAGGTGGGCAGAGGGAGGCTGAGGTGGGTACAGGGGGCTAAGGTGGGTGCAGAGGTGGGTACAGGGGGCTAAGGTGGGTGCAGAGGTGGGTACAGGGGGCTGAGGTGGGTACAGGGGGCTAAGGTGGGTGCAGAGGTGGGTACAGGGGGCTGAGGTGGGTACAGGGGGCTAAGGTGGGTGCAGAGGTGGGTACAGGGGGCTGAGGTGGGTACAGGGGGCGCTGAGCTGAATTAAAATTATAAGAAGCTTACCTGTGCTGTCTGCCAGGCTGCTGCAGCTCCGGCTGCTCTTCAGGCTTGGCAGGAAGTGATGTCACTTCCTAGCCCCGCCTCTTCCTCCTCACACAGCACCGCGGCTGGAGACCTGGCAGCAAGAACGGAATACTCACTGCCAGGTCTCCCTGAGAAAGGAGAAACGGGTAAGGGGGGAGGGGGTTAACTACAGAGTGATATGCTGCAGGGGTCCTGCAGCATATCACTGGAATAACGGAGAAATCATGTTGTTCTTACTGAGGAGATCTCTGATCTGATCTCATCAGCCAGATCATGTCTGTGCTGCTGGGCCCCTGACTGCCTCGGGCCCTCGGTCCATGACCGATCTGCCCGACCTGTCAGTCCGCCCCTGGTCAAAAGAATGGTCCATAAATTTAAGAGAAGAGATCATAGCCCTTCACAAACAAGGGACATGATTCAAAAAGATAGCAAAGGCACTGAATGTTTCCAGACACTGTACACTGTACTTGCAATGTACAATGGTTACACTACCTTGACAGAGCAGAAGAAAAAAGCTATTAATGGCTGCAAGCAGATTTCTGAGAATGCAGGTTGTAAAAAAACCTTGCGTGACTACAAAAGATTTGCAGCAAAACTTGGTGGCAACAGGCACTGAGGTTTCAGTGAGCACATTGAGGAGCGTACTAAATGTAGAAGGTTTCCATGCCAGAACACCAGGACGTACACTACTACTGACCCAAAAGCACAAGAAAAGTCAGCTATAATATGCTCAATATCATAAGCCACAGACATTTTGGGATTCTGTTGTGTGGAGTGATGAAACAAAACTAGAACCTTTTGGCCCAGTGGATCAGATACTTACTCGTGAATTTCTAATTTAAAGACAAACAGGTTGTCTGAGTTGTTGGGAATTAAAATTGAATTTAAAATTTTAACCCAAAGTGGCCAAACCGGGGAAAAAAAACAATCTATGTTTTCTGTTCAGCTATTTTGAGTTACAATTTGAAAATAATTTTGAATTCTGGATAATTCACACTTTAGTAAATAACCTTATCATGATTAAAACTTAAAGAAACAAAAATATCTCCTAAGTTAGCAACATTTCCAGATCAGAGGTTTTCTGCCTAAAATTTTAAATTTACTGATCAATTCTCCCTGGAAACTATGAGGTGGGTATGTAGCTGTCAGATTACAGAAAACCACTGTAGCTATAATAAACAGGATGAAGAAAGACAGGGCACTCTTTGCTCCATAACTTACGAAAGGAACATAAGTGGTTATGGCAGTTGGTGTACCCTTTAATTTTAAATGATTATCATCAGACCAGCTTGTCCGCACAATAAGACTACAAACATGTTAGCACTTCAAATGCCATGCTTACGTTTGCATTAAATAATAGCTTTTCTTACCTGTCAATCCCAATCTTGTACAACAAACCTTAATTTAATAGAATAATAAAAAAAAATAGTGCATACCTATTGTCTCTAGCAAGTGCTTATTCAGCACTTTCTCATTTTAAATATTCAAGCATGCAAAGAGGTCCTGTAAAACATGAGCGGATTATTAAATATTTATCCTGCCGTCCCTCTAATAAAACACATTTGATAGAATTTTTGCATTTTTCCTACATTCTTATTTCCATTAGGTTCTCTTTAAACTTTAAAACCAACTTTGTTTCTCCGCTTCTTAAATTTACATATTGGCTTTTTTTTTTTTTTTTATAGGGTGCATACATTTGTACCACTTGATGTGACAGGAGAAAACAAGGTAGCAAAATGGAAGTCTGATACGCTGAAATAAACGTTAAGCTGTCTTACAGGTCAACTGTCATAGTTGTTTAGTGCAGTCTACCTTGTTGAAACTCCAGCCTTTCCTTAGGTTTAGAGGTTAATAAAAATAAAACTACTGATATATAACTGCTTCCACTTCCATTGAGTTCCATACAAAGAGCTCACGTATGATCCAATGCAAACATGGATAATACAAAAACTAACATTTTTCACAAAAACTGTTCAATGTGTTCAATGGTAATTCAATGCTATCAATTTGAATATTTTACATTTAAAAAAAAAAGATGAATGATACATTTTTATAAGAACACCTCCATCAGGTTCATACAACTGTATTCAAAGGGATTACTTGCTAAAAAGTCAGTTGTGAAACTCTAACAAGAGACATGCAAAGGGAAAGCTAAAATAACTATTTTAAAAAAAAATCTTCAGCTTAAATATTTAAATGTTAAGAAATCTCTACAAATAATGTTCTAACTAAAATAAAAAATATTTTAGCTTAGTACTTGGTATTTTGATTGTTTTATTGTGAAACAATGATTGAAGTTGGACAATAAGTTGTTGAAAATGTTTAAGTTTGGCTTCTTATTGACTTTGCCCAAAAAGCTGTATTATTCTGTAAAAATAATGTTGTTTTTTTTATCACATATTATCTTCATATTTTTATGCTCTGAATAAGAAACTAAATTCAAGAATAAATGCCTTTTTTAATGTAGGCAATTACCATACTTGTTCCAGCTTGTTTTCCTAAGGTGGGAGTTTTCATTGAGATTCTTCGCTAAATGAAAATAATTTTAAGGCCATTATAGATGTAATAGAAAATATTTTTTAATTTAGTTTGATTAGTGAAAAACCCTGTATATTATTTTCACAGAAAAAAATCTTTATAATGAGGTTAAATAAATATTTTGGGGGGAATTTTTTATATCAATTAATTCGTACATAATTTTGTTGCAATGCATATAGACACAATCCTTACTGGTGAATAGTCTTTAAAATTAGATAGACATATATGTATATACACCAAGTACTATTTGTTTGTGAGTAGCTAAAGCTTTCAGAGTTGATTGATACAGTGAAAATAGGGACCACAAAGGAACAGCATGAAATAAAATGGAACAAGTGCCTTAAGGTTCATTGCTACATTATCTGGTTAGTGTACCAAATAATTCTTTATACACTCAGGAATCATCTAAACTTTAAATCTGAACTGGACATGTGTAATGACTTATATTTTAAATAAATTAAGTAAAAAAAAAGAAAAATAAATAAAGATTCAGTACAAATAATAATAATAATTATAATATAAAATCTACAGTATTAATTTAATTAATTGTCACTTTATTTCAGCATATATATCTCCATTTTATCAAAGAATATACAAGATTCAAGGTTTCAGACATAAAATAACAGCTCTTGAGCTCCCTCTAGGGTCCTATTATGGCTTTATTTTTGTTTATGGTATTAATTGTCAGCAAATCATTTTTTTAGCATAATACTTTATATTATTCAGGTTTGTTTTGGCTTATTGCATTCATTTTAATATTTATATACATCTAATGTTGAAAAAAGTTTATGCTGTGCAGAATACCGAATTTCAAAAACCCCAAATATTTCCTATGGTCTTGAAATCTATCATTAAACAAACACCGCAAGACACATTTGGGAAACGTTTTATAATAAAACAATTTTAAATGCTTGTTTTGAATAATGTCATTATAAAGTACAATATAATTATATATCAGATTAAAGTAAAGGAGTTTCTCTAAAATATTTTAATCACTGGAGGTACATGCCTCTGTCTGTCTGTCTGTCAACTTGTCCATCGTTTAACCCCTTAAGGACTGAGGCAATTGTACGAGTTGTGATCACAACAATACAAACGTCTGTTCAACCAGAATTCACCTCTTTCATATTAAATGCACCCACACTTATTATATATCATTTTGTGCACGAGAAACAGGGTTTCTGAATTGCCTCTATTTTTCCAATTTTTATGTTGTCAAATAGTGTCTAAATTTTTTTAATAATAATAATAACAAAAAAGTGTTTAACCAGGAAAGGTACATTCAGATTACTCTGGTTTTCAAGTATGTCCTGGGGATGTTACCTTAGCCCAACATCCAGGGGTTGTTACTATTACCCAATTTAATGGTATTCATTTTATCTACCTCGGAAGGATGAAGGGCTGAGTCAACCCTGCCGGGATTTGAACCTACGACCCAAGGGTTGAATAGATTCTACTGATGATGCATAACTTAAAAATAAAAAGAATTCCTTAGCAATTTGATTATTCTTGACTACATATTCTCTGTAGACTATAAATGTGTTTATGGTCAATATACTGGGTGTAATCAACAGCAGGTTGGTATATTTTTATGTTAACAGGAACAGTTAGGAATGCATTCTACTTTGTACCCAAATATAAGAATCTAACCGGAAAGTAAAGTAAGCAATATCATCTAGTTGTATATTAAGAAATAATTAAATATAGCTTCCAGATCCAGAGAAAAAATGATTCCTTACATTCACAGATTCGAGATTCGCCAAAGTGTCAAAAACAAAGAAATTATAAACAGTGTCACAAAAATACCTTCACATAATTTAATATTTTCACCTGCCAACCTTTATAAAACAGTCTTTTTCTTAAGGCTAAAAATCTGATAATCTTCTCACTGCCCTGCCATAGATCTTTAGTAGACAGATCAAAAAAGTTCGCATTTCCAATACGAAATAAAAAATACAAAAGTTTTATAACTTTTAAGCAAGATGTACTTATATGCAAAAGGAAACATTCAAGAACTTTATTTCTTTCCAAATATATATTTTATTATTATCCAAACTGCCACAATTCAGAGAGCATGTGTGATTTTTATGACGTCTGAACAATACAAAAAAAAAAAAAAAGGAAGTTTAATTTTCTCTTTTTTTCTGTGCTTTAAGAACAATCAGGTATTGAGAAGAAAAGATTATTGTTATAATAAAGGTAGGGCGTGAAATACAAAATAACAGTGTCTGAATGTTAAAACCAGAACAAAAGGAATAAATCACATATTTCTCAGTCTTTTTGTAAGAAATGGACAAGGAATGCTGAGATAAATCTAAACCCAAACTGATTATATAGAGTTTTCGATATAGCAAGTAACAGCAAATTTTGGACTGATCTGTCACTTGCGTTGTTTTCTTTGACACAATTTAGCTAGAAAGCACTTAAAATTGTATCTTTGAATCCTAGTGTTACCTCTGTAGAACAGCTAAAATTAATGTCATTGACATGAATCAATTAACTGATTATACTGTCCAACAATAGTTTAATTAAAAGATACATTCCAGAGCACTATTATTTACAAAGGTGCAGACATACTAAGCAGTGTTATATCTGCAAGGTCAGTGTTACTACTGGGCGAATCATGCATATGCCTGGAGAGCCAGTTTAGAGGGGGCACATTAATGCTGTCACTGAAAGGACCGGTAGGGAGATTAACAGACACTTACATCACACAAAGCCAGCCGCATACACATCACAAACAACCATCTACATCACACACAGCTAATCACTCGCATCACACATAACCAGGAACATACAAGACACAGTGACATCTCACACAGGGACATACACATATCATATACAGCCACACACAACTACTCATATATTTCACACACAATGAACCACACACATTACACACAGTCATCCACATCACACACAGCCAGTCACACACATTACACACAGACAACCACAAGCCACATAGCACACAGGCAAACATACACATCACACACAATATATGCATCCACTGCACCCTCACAACATTCAAACACCCCAAAAACACAACAGACACACAGTCACTCTATACATAATGCAGCCTCCCCACACATACTTTGTCACCACCACAAATGCAGCCTACACATACCCCCAACACATACATTGTCACCTGACACACATGCAGCCTACAAGACACATGCTCCACACACTTAAAATAACCACAAGCAACACATATAAACATTACATAGACACAATATGACGCCTCCTTCCACACAGTTTTCCTCACACATCTATTCCCACACACTCACAATTTCAACAAACATTTGGGTATGAAAGACTGATGGAAAGTACAAATAGCATTAGAGAGAAATAGAAAGTTAATAGGAAAACTAAATTGAAGGTAGATGTGAGATACATGGTGGTAAACTGTAGGTTGAGCTAGCCACTTCTGCTATGACTTGGTATGGTTATGTTGGCATTTAATTCCAGTTAGCCATACCGGCAATGGTGGGGGGTAGTGGGAGTTGCAGCCTGTTTTTAGTGTTGGAAAGATATGGTGTTGGGGACTTTATGTGCATATATCCACATTAATAAGTTAAAGTGGTAATAGAGCTTAACAAATGACTATAATACAATTCTCTGGAAAAAAAACATGGCATATTTTAAATGTTAAATAAAAGGAATGTATTATCAAGGAGTTATGTTTCAAGTAGCTTATTAGATATTTTATAAGACACCTCCATTTGTTTTCCACCATATATACCCTTTCTAATTAAAGTATATTAGTAAAATAAAGTGCTTCCTTTTCTTATATATCTTATATTCACACGCAAAAAAAGAAAGGAGACATTGGATGCCCAGTTGTGGATGCCTAAATTGTATCTTAACATTGGATGGTCAGATTGAAATATATAATAGAAATCTATTCCTGATATGATTTAGTTATAGGTTCAATCCCTTCCCAATTTCCTGTCCTTCTTTGCAGATAATCTAGCTTGAACATCTTGACTCCTAATACTCTTCCCCTGCGTAATTCATACAGAACTTTTAAATAAAATGTCAATTGTGAGCAAGTGACTGATTACATTTTCTTTTCTAATGTGAAACCGACCCTATGTTATTATCGTATTATGTTACAATTTATTAATTTAAGATTTTGCCATAATATGTCTTACGCAAATCATGTTTTTTTCTAGAATAACATATTTATTTTATCGTCAGTGTTGCCCTGTGTACTTTCTCAATCATCCAGCAGCTTTTTTCAATCTCCATCCACATTCTTCAGTAAGAATTGTAGGTAAGAAATGAAATGGTTTCCTGGTATGTTAGAATGCACTTTCAGCCTGTCACACCTTTTGTGTAAATTTATTATAGGTCTATTAAAAGAAAAAAATAAGCCAAATACAATTAAAACAGGTCCCAAAAGTATAAAACTTCCTTATCATTCAATTCATTAAGGTCTGCTTATAACATTTAAGACACAATTTAAAGCCTATCAGTGTTACAGATGGGTTCAAAGATAGACAGACAGATAGATAGATAGATAGATAGATAGATAGATAGATAGATAGATAGATAGAGATTCAAACATTTTAGCATTGATGTGTAATTAAAATGTTGTGAAACATGGGGGATGGTTGCACTCACCTGAACATGCTTAAATGGGGTGCTGCTGGGGGCCATATTATACAATAAACAATCGACAAGATGTTGACAGATTTTATTAGTTTTAAAATATTGATTTTATGATGTAATTCGACACTCTGCAAATAGGTGACTAAGTTATGGAAACATACGCCCGTTCATTCTTGTGTTGTTTTCTTTGAAAAAAATAAGGTTAAGTGATTCTCTTTCTATGAAGGGAAGAGAATTGAACAGACCACAAGAATGTTTAATTTGAGCCAGCCCATTCCACTTAATTATGGTTTGACATGATCCACTGAGCAGTATTACATCCGTTAGGTTTTTGTTCCACTTTGTAAAAATATTTTTAGTTCCTTTTCCATATCCAACACATTAGAGGAGGGTATGTCTTTAGCCTCAAAAGCTGAAGCAGCAGATTTTATTTTTTTAATATTATACTGGTCAGTTATAACTTAGTTACAATGTCTATCTTATTTTTGAAGGCCAACTAGACAATATTCTTCACATTTAATCTAAAAAATATAGTTTGCAATATGAATCTAGAGTATGAAATCATGTATGCTTTATGCTAGAAAAACTAACGTGATTAGTGAATCATCAGAGAAAAATATTTTTGGCTCTATTCATAAGGGCAGTTCTTGAACAATTGTACTGTAAAGCACTCAATGTAAACCGATCAGTTGAAACAATCTTTAGATTTTCATGGATTTTCAATCTAATTTTAGTACTTTATGGTTCCAGTTTAGTTTTGATAAATGTGTCATAGACTTTGTTACCTCATTAAGAAATTGTAGAACATATGTGAAATTGATCTGTTGTAGCAGAGAATAATTAACTTACATGTGACTTCAACTTGTTTAATTACTCATGTGACCAAACCTACATTTGTATTTTTTGAAAGAGGTATAAAGGACACTAGAAAATAAATCTATATACAAACAGCACAACATACGTAAACGTGGTGTTCGTGTCCTGAAGTAAGATCAGAAAAGTTAAATATTATTTTCAAATAATCAATGTGCATAAAAGGAGAAAATGGTTTGGGTAAGGAGACGTCAGGGACAGAGAAAGAATAGAACAATTAAAACTGCAAAAAAGAAGAAACGAAAGGAAAAATAAAAAGATAGGTCTATGGGGGCATGTAGCTTCAAAATCAAGGAAGTCATCTGCTGGATATAAGGAGGACTCAAGCAACAAATTATATACCCTAATATGAAAACCCTCTTCACTTTGCTATAGTGAGAAAAAATTATCAACAAGCTGGGCCATATATTTTAGAAAAGATCAGATGATTTGCACATAGCCACTGTGATTTTTTCAATAGTCTTGATATGGTACGAGTGATTTAGGATATCATCTCACTTGTACCCCACTGGCATTTGCCCAAGGTCTGATTCTGATTTGTAAAATACAATAATTAATGCCTGGGAAACAATTCTGTACTTGGAAGGGAGTCTTGTACGGGAGTCTACACTTCATTTTTATAGAATAGAAGAGCATTTGATGCTGGTTGGGTGTGCATGCATGATTTGACAAAATGTAACAGTTAGAGGAAATAAAAATGTTCGTAAGAGTGGATGCTAGCATTAAAAATAAAAAGGTACTTAACGTCTGTAAAGCCTGATTTATCCATCAGTTAAACAGTCTAGGTTAAAGCCTACTAGGGAGAAATAATAACCATCTTTTGCGCCGCATTCCAATAGTTGTTGCAAATACAAATCCGTTGCACATTCATTGCATTCGGTATAACCCAAAAATCAATATCATGTATACAATGTGGATATCTGCATATTTCGCTGAATAATATATTAAAGTCGTTTTAGTTCATTATCCATCACCCCTTAAAGGATACATGCAGTACATGCATTGCCAATGTATTAGATGCAATACTTGCTTGCTTAATCCAAGGATTTCAATTTGGAAAGGATTATCCTTAATATAATATATAGATTCTTCACAGTTTTGTTATGGTTCAACCAAAGGTTTCAACTGTTCTTACCCATAAAATCGTTGTAACAGAAATAAATTCAGAAGCCATTGCCAAGATTTCTATAATGAAATTCAGTTTTCATAACGAAATTATTTTAAGTTCATAAATTGTACAGAGAGTGTGTGATCATATATGTGCATATTATTAAGTTCATGTTTTCAGGCCATTGGATATTCAAGATTAATATTTGATTGCAAACAAGGATTTACACCAATGCTTTATGTACATCCAGTCACCTAACTACAAAAAACATGTGGGCCAGCTTGAGACACAAATCAGAATTTCTCGGGATAATTTTAGCCTTTGTTATCATTCATTTCATCTAACTAATTTAGAGAGATACATGAAACAAGGAAATCAATTTAAAAAGGTTTACATTCTCAAAAATATGAGGGTATCAAATCGTAATCTGTTAATTTAATTAACATATTGGCTAAAGAAGGTAGAAACCCAAATATTAAAAAAATATATATCTACAAAGTCTTAGTGTGTAACCCAAACAATTGCCAACTTACTCAAAACACCTGTGTGGTAACCTCTCTACCCACACTAAAACAAATACTAACACAATAGGCGGAGTATAGTTGGTTCTTGGGTAAGTGGTGTTAAATGATGCAAAGGTATACAGTAGAGTGCGCTGTGAAAACAAAGGAAATAGCAGGCACCTAGTGCAATATCATAAGGTACAATGGATAACTGAATAATGATCTCGTGATTTTGTACTCACAAGGAGAGATCCAGGAGAATTTGGCTCAATATTAACACCTGTGCGATAATTAAAAGGGATCCCACTCCCTATAGGTATGACAGCTGTTGTTCCGTCCTCTAGTGGGTAGCAATATGCGCTTCGCCATCTTCAGAGGCTTCCTCAGTTGCTTATCAACTTAGCAACTGAGGAAGCCTCTGTAGAAGGCTAAACGCGTATTGCTACCCTTATGTGGACTTCACTGTAAGGACTTTTTGTTTATTTGTATTTTGTTTTTATACTTTATTAGAAGGATTACTTTTTAACCTCAACACTGCCAGAGTGGATTGTTCAGAACAACCAGAGGACGGAACAACAGCTGTCATACCTATAGGGAGTGTGATCCCTTTTATTTATCCCACAGGTGTTAATATTGAGCCAAATTCTCCTGGCTCTCTCCTTGTGAGTACAAAATCACAAGATCATTATTCAGTTAACTATTGTACCTTATGATATTGCACTAGATGCCTGCTATTCCCTAGAAACCCAAATATTACTTAAAAAAACTCTTGCAGCATGTAACAGATATTAATTAACATATTAACAATAAACTGTTTTTGCATCTACAATACCATTTTTGTTGTAAACAATAAGATTAACAAAATGGAAAAAAAAGTGAAAATTTGCTTATGGGTATTTGTAAGAAAAACAATGAAATTTGAGGAATGCAGACTCCTAAAAATAATACCAGTTTGCTAAAGTAGTGTCTGTATGTTGTGTATATAGGACCATGCATACGCAGGTATAGGCTGCAAGCCAAGTCGGTTGTAGTTGCCCATTGTAGTAAATTTCTATTAAACTTATGTGATTTGCTGCAATTCAATAAACAGGAGATCATATAGGATCTGAAGGTTAACCCTTCCTAATATTATTGACATCTAAAAGATGTAGGGGTCAGGAGATCTGCTCAATACAATGGCTTACCACTGTTTTAAATGTTCAGTAGGAATACTGTGTTTGGCTGGCTTCCAGTCCAACAAATAATACCATTCTGATGAGTGCGTCACATAATATATTAGTTCCAAGTCAACAAATCACAGCACTCTTACTGATAATAAACTAATTTTCCAACCTGGAAACCCAATCTAGAAAAAATCCTCCACCCAATCAGACTGGAAGGTGAAGAAGATTTTTTTTTTGTTTTGCTTATTTGAAATTTTGGAGCCAGGTCACGATTCCTGGTAGTGATTGCGCAATGTCAGGTCCCCTGCCTCCGCGACGCTCACGGCGGCCTTGCTTACCCCGTCACCGCGAGCAGCGCCATCTGGTCTCTGTCCGCGCCATGCAGCTCTCCCCGCCGCCGTGATCCAGACTGACAATGTTTCTGATGCTGCACGCTCCAGAGCAGCATCCTTATATGTGTGCCAGACCCGGTCATGTGACCCGGCACACAGTGATGACCTCAGAGACCACAAGGGAGCTAAGAAACACCTCCCATGTGTTGTGGTAACACTAATTGAAGGCTAGCCAATCAGACACACCCTGTGTGTATATAAGCTAACCTCCCCCTTGCCTCAGTGCCCTGTTGTGGTCTTTGTTTAGCCCAATAGTGCGTTATACTCTGTTTGATTAATTGGTTTACTCTGTTCTCTCTAGTCCCTGACCTCGGCTTGTCTCTTCGTATTCCGTCTCTCTTTTTCCCTTTGACCTTGGCTTGCATAGCCCAGCCATTCAAAGGACTGGTATTCTGTCTGTTGTGTCCTGTCTGTGTGTTAGGTTCCCTATTAACCCCTTAAGAACACATGACATGTGTGACATGTCATAATTCCCTTTTATTCCAGAAGTTTGGTCCTTAAGGGGTTAATCGTGACACGCAATATTGTACAATAATTGGAAGAGACAATAGTTTAAGCAGTAAATTAAATGACTTTATCACTCTTGGCATAGACTGTGAGAGTTAAGCCCATACCCAATGTTGACTTGGTTAGAAAAAAGTAAGCAATTAACAATAAGACAATAATTGCAGATATGTAGATATGCCTCTCTGTTATTTCTAACTGGATGGCTGCCCACTTTCTTAAACTAAACTTGACCAAAACTGAAATTCTGGTCTTTCCTCCATCAAGTATTGTTACTCCTGTATCTGTCTCCCTCCAAGTCAACGGTGCTACCATCAGCTCCACCATGCAGGCTCACTGCTTAGGTGTTCTCTTTGACTCCGACCTCTCCTTCAAGCCTCATGTTCAATCTATCACCAAATCCTGTCATTTCCATCTCAAAAACATTGCGCGCATCCGCCCCTTCTTAACGCCAGATGCGACTAAGGTGTTGGTCCATTCCACTGTCCTTTCTCGCCTTGACTACTGTAATCCGCTTCTCAGTGGTCTTACGTGCTCCCAACTGCGCCGTTACAGTGCATAATAAATGCGGCAGCAAAGCTCATCTTCCTGTCCGCCTGCACCTCCCATGCCTCACCCTTCTGTCAGTCCCTACATTGACTTCCTATAAAATATAGAGGTCAATTTAAAATTCTGGTTCTTTTTTTTCAAATCGCTACATAATGCTGCTCACACCTATTTATCCTCTCTTATACACAAGTATGTCCCGTCTAGGCCCTTACGATTTGCTGAAGACTTACGTCTCCCACCTATGATGCTTGCCTTCAAGATTTCTCGAGGGCTGCACCGTTCCTGTGGAACTTGCTTCCCTCCTCCGTTAGATGCTCACCCAGTCTCCACTCCTTCAAAAAAATCGTTAAAAACCCACTTCTTCATAAAAGCGTATCAATTAAACTGTTAATAGCTCTTGAATGATTCCTCTTCTGCAACTGTCACTAGTCTAATGCTATCCTTACCTTTTTGTGTCATTTTACCCCACTCTCTCTAGCATGTAAGCTCATTGAGCAGGGCCCTCAGCCCCTCTGTTCATGTGTGTCCAACTTGTCTGGTTACAACTACATGTCTGTTCGTCCACCCATTGTAAAGCACTGCAGAATTTGATGGCCCTATATAAATAACATAATAATAATAATATGTAAAATATCATAACTAAGCAGGGAACATAAGGTTAAGGTAACCATTTTTTGGGGGGGCATTCTGACACCAAGAGACAGGATAACCCCTGGCTCCACTGCATTTAATAGACCTTTTTGAGGTTCAGTATGGAATTGCCATTGTATTAACCTAATATGGGTACCTTTTTATATGGCCAGGCCTCTTCTATTTTTCAGAGGTTCACACTTTTTTTCTTTTCTCGGTGTGAGTGAGCTAAAACAAAATGTCCCTGTCTGCAGCTATAATTAATAAGCTTACAAATGCTACCAAACTTAGACTTGTGCTACACTAGTAAAATAATCCACTATTTGAGTTCAGTTTCGCCTAGTAGCTAGCATGCGATGCATGACAGTGAACAACACAGATCTTTAAACTGACGTTCGAGTGTAACTGATTTCAGAGGTGGTATGGCTATATGTGTCACATAGTTAATCAACCATTTTTGCTTAAGTGTTTTTGTTGGTGTTGAATGGGTTAATTAGTTTTGAGATGTCAGATTATGCTTATATGTTACATTTTAGTATGAGTCACCCCTGAAAACAGTCCAAAAATCTCCACCACCAATAATGCATGGTCTGTAGGCTTTATGCCAGAAATGTAAAAATGTTATTCAACAAAGTCCACTAGCCTACCTAGTAAATGGGAACTGGTGTCCAGTTTCTATCATTATATATGAAGCTTTTCACATTGGCATTGAGAAGTCTTTTTCTTTTTTATATATGCAATCTACATTTTGGTGTATCTGCTAATTTATTTATTTCTTTCGTTCTTTTTTCCTTTTTGCGAGTTCTTCTAGTAAATTGACCTTATTGTGTTGAGTTTAGGGTTGGTTAGCAGCAATATGTTCACTGTGAAATGCCATGCACATGTATTTATTTAAATTATATGGAACATGTTAACTCATCAGAGTCCTGCAATATATCATCTTGCGTAACTGTTTACACAATACTTTAAGCATACATTTAAAAAGCCTTCCATACGGTAGCAAGCTTCAGATTTTCATTGTTTCAACCTCTACACTCAACATTCCAGTCTCATAGAAACTAAATGACCTAATTAGGACTGCTTATTGACTTTTAAAGTTGACAGTGACTTGGAAATGAAGAGTTATGGGTCTCTGATCAGTAACTCTGCATTTGGTGTGTTTACCAATAAATCACTGTTGTCATCATTAGTGGATGTTATGTTTCATTTAAAACCTTACATCTTAAAATGATTCTATATACACAAGAAGGAAATTCAAAAAATGTGTTGTAAAAATATTACAATAAGTAATAAGAATTGAACTATTCATACATCTTAAAAAATGGTGGAATTCTATTTATAACGACTCCATTGTTGATTAATTTATTAGAAAATATATTTTTTATATAATCTAAAAATAGTAAAATGTAAAGTTAACAGGGTTGTAAATAGACCATAGACCCTCCATTTTGATTTTATTTGATGTTACCATCAGTACCGTAAAATTTAAACATGACATTTGTGTTGAAACCCACAGACGCTTCATTAGGTAATTATGCTTCTTTTACATTTAGTTAAGAACCAATGTTGGTTAGTTTCTTCTGTTGTTAAGGAACATTTTTTCCTGCTTATTTGTGATGTATATAATTTATGTTTCAAATGTTGTGTATGTTGTTGATCTACCTTTTTAATAATTTTGTGTTGTCATTGACAACCAGTAACCAATAATTAGAATATATGCCTTGTTGCATATATAGCAGAGAATAATTTTCTAGAGATCCAAGGTGATAAGGACTTGTGTTTGATAGAAAGGAAAATCAGGCTATACAGAAATGTAGACAAGGATAATAGTTTAGTATTAAATAATGTACGTAAGCTGTGTATTTTAGATCTTAAATCTGCAATTATCTACCTAAATTAATGTATAGACCTGATGAGCATTTAATTCAGTAGTATTAAAATTCAAAGTTGATACTTCCAGGAGTAGACAATATGATCTAAAGTATGACCAAGTTCTAAAGTAGGTGCATTAATCACCAGAACTCTTTCACTACCTCCTCACTTTGTCATTAAATTGTGTCCATGTTTGATATCCATCATGAAGACTTAGATTAACACTGGGAACTCTGGAATAACTGGATTATTCTATTCTAGGAAGACGAGTGTTTGTTCTAGAATGCTATTGATTTCTAGTTCACATTACAGAGATACACTGACATTTTAATAATCCTACCAGAAGCATAGTGGAGATATTTGTAGATCATGGCACATAGAGATCTGTACTTGATCTGGTATAGATCTATGTGGTGCCTTAACATCATAACCAGTGTGCTTTGCTTCACACTAACAAAAAAGTTTAGGTTTCTTGTGATCAATAACAACAAAAGTGCAGCTGTTACTCATCTTTAGATCACCGAATGTCAGAAGGGTATTTGCAAGAATTACTAAAGGGCTGTATTTTCAGTTAGTGAAATTTTTCTGACCAAAGCGTGCAAGGGAATCCCTACAACCTGTATTACACCACAGTGAATTTTATATCTGTTTAGAAACCTTTCTAACATAAATTTCTCAAGAAAATACACAATGCCAGATTAACATAATTTTGTATTCTTCAACAAATGTATAGTCTTCATTTATAATGCCCTAATTGTTCTATTCGCAAACATAGCTTACATTTTAACATTCGGCAAATTTTGTCCTGTTAATTTTCTCTCATTCTTAACTGAACATATAACAAGTTTATTTATTTATTTTTTTTTGGAAAATGCTAAAAAGAGCCATTGGACATTAATATAAACCAAACGCAAATTGCTAAAATAAACAAGGGAATAATTTATCTGGTTAATGTCCTCTTTTCCAGGTTCTTCGCACATGCACACGCAGTTGTGTGTTTATTTTTATTCACAAACCATTGGTGTTATTTATTTCTTTATACACCACAGAGCCTCTGTGTGTCAACAATATGAAGTATCTTTTTCCCCTAGGACATTATTTTCAGTACCATTTAGTCCCACACAAGCCGTTATGAGGGTGAGGAATGTCCATCTATACAGAGATTGATTTAATGGTCCTTCTTTGAGATAGGGCTTGTAACAAAAGTATTATCTTTACTAGGCATTAAAAACTGTGCAACACTGGGTTGTGATAGAAGCTATCTGTTATTAGAAAATTGAACTGTCACCTTGTGTGTCATGATTATTATAGCTTATTAAAGAGATATTAATCTACTGTGACCTCTATTATATTTATCATCTGGAATCCCATGGTCGTTCAGATGCTCCTTGCTTGTTGAAGACAAAAATGAATGGTAATGGCTATTAGCTAAAGCCTAATCTTTTATAGTACTGGGATATAAATACTGAGCCTGTTAGAACAGATCACTTTTTTCCCCTTACAAAGAATGCAATATATTCTACTTGAGTTAATAAACTGCTCATACTGGTATTGACTGAAGTTGCAATGGGATAAAATGATTTCAACAGAAATGCATTTTGCCCTTTAAAGTCATAACACAGAAAATAATTCAAGTGGGGAATGATAGCTATTTGCTAAACAGAATAGTGTTCTCCTGCAAACGATATAACAGTATTTTATTTGGTTATGAACTATAAACTTAGTGACAGAAAATCAAGACTTAGCAGTGCGTGATGTGTCTATCCATTACTGTCTACAACGCATAGCAGAACCTACTGTAATGATAATAAAGAATATGTATTATTTTGACACATTGTACATATTTGTTAACCTTTCTTCTGCTGTATATTTATTTATCTGAATTGTCCAACTGGACTGCAGACTTAAACTACAGGCATATTTTATGGCCCCAAGCCCAGATGAGATCTGTACAAAGTTTATAATATTAAATTATATTATTGTTTTAATAATTTCTGACTCTCCACCATGTGAATCTTAATGTTCTATGGCATACTCATGGAAAATGAAAAATACTGTCCAGGCTTGCTAAATTCTGAAACATTGAAGGTTTTAAGATGATATTATTAAAAGTAGCACAAGTTTGACTTTATAGTCTAATATAATTTTTGTAATAGTTATTATATTAAAACAACTATCATATTTTAGATTAAATGTCTGTGATATATGTTACTAGTGAGCGTGATAACATTTTATATATTTTATTTGTTTGCTAGAACAGTACAGCTGAAATCTTCCATCTCCTGATGTTAAACAGATATTCCCACTATTCATTTATGTGTTGGGAATAAAAAATTTAAAGGAACACTCCAAACACCCTAATAATTACAATGTGCTATAGTAGTTATGGTGCCTGCAAGACCTTGGTGCCCTCCGCTATTGTAAGTAGTCAGAATGTTTTAGAACGGTTTGAGTTGTTACTTGGGGTCCGCCAAGTACCACTCCCCACCTTCACTACAGACACAGGAGAACCTTAAGATCCTATTTAGAAGACTCTGTTAGCTCTCTTGAACATAGCTAACTCATTGGCTGAGAGCATCGATGGTGGGCTTAGCTGAGACACAGAGCTTACAGTTTTCCTTTAGTTGCAGTGGAGGTGAGGAGCAGCACCTGACAGATCCCATGTAAGAACATTCTAAAATGTATTGACTACTTTAGGGGGAGCCAGGGCATTCCTGTCATCATAACCATTACAGCAAGCTGTAGTCAGGGCCGGCGCTATCATAAGGTGGCACAGACGGCCATCATAGGGCTCACTGGCTCTAGAAGCTGGCCAGCAGTCACTCCTGCCAGTCACTCCTGTGTAGGATGTCCGAGCCGTGGTCCAGAGTTGAGTCGCTTCTGTAACCTCTACCCAGGTCTTACAGGAATGAGACACATTGGGGGAAGCTGGGGGAATGAGACACATTGGGTGGGGAACTGGGAGAATGAGACACATGGGAGACTGGGCACATGCCGGACTGGAGGAATAAAACACTTGGAGAGCAGGGGGAATGAGACACATGGAGGGGAGAGAGAGACAAGGTGCTCGGGGGTATACCGAGACATAGAGGGGATAGGGAAGGGGAGAAGCACAAAAGGGGGTAAGATATGCAAGAGAGAGATTAAGGTACCGATACTGAAGAAGATGCATTTTTGGGAATGGGGAGGGCGGGGAGTGACAAAATGCATCTTCGCCTGTGTAGTCAAAAATCCTGGCAGTACTGGTTATAGTACTTGGAATGTTCTTTTAAACTACAGTAAATCCTTTCTGGGGAGAACCAATGCTATAACATGCTAACATTGTACTCAGCCTTTAGATATTTGGTGCAAATTAACAGATATAGCTGGCAACTATTTAGTAAGTATATAAAAATAGTTTGTATTTAAAAAAAAATAAAGGAAGTTGCTCAGCAAGGAATCAATGCATTCATTATTCCTTTGCATGGTTTTCCACCAGGGTTTCAAGTGCACTTCTAGAAGAATGAGTAGTGTATCAAAGAGACATGTCAATGAGTTCAGGATCCAAAATCTCAGAGAAAGCAACGTAACACCTTCAAAGCTGTACATGATTCTTAACGACTTTAATTTCTTTTGGAAACTGTGTGCACATTCAGTTTTAATAAGTAAAATATATCCTGCCGTAGAACCAACATTAGAGATAGAAAATAAACATCCATCCATATATCTTTGCCAGCCTGACACACTTTCCCTTTATAAATCGTTTTTGTGATTGTTGTATATCCACAGGTAGATTATGTTGGAAATAGTCTAGGATAAGCATGAACATTTGAATGCAGTGCTATAAACTGAGTAAAATAAGGAGATAGCCTCCCAGAATCATGTGATGGCATTATAAATGGCCTAGAAACTAGAGTCAAACAAAAAAGCAGCAAATATGGCTTCAATCTCCAAAACACTTGAAAATCAACCTCTAGGCATTAAACAGTTAATATGTTTTCATTATTTTTGCTAAAAGATTCGGTAAAGGAACATACCATTGTTTTATGTTATTGTCAGTTTAAGGTTTTGGGGGTGACATGTTCACAAGTATACAGGTTTGAACAGATTGATTTATGCTATGTTTTTTTTCAGTCATTATGTGTTCATTCTTTCTCTGCAGCTGTATGTTCCGGCCTTCATCAAAAATACTTATTTTTTTTAAATGTATATTTTAAGTACATCGCTATATTAAGACAGATGGATTGGGAATGTCAGGAATGGAGATACCCTAACATGCAAACCTAAAGGACACAGTAAAGGAAAATGTACTGTCCTTAAAATGGCTGGGACAGGCCGGGGACTAGGATAACAAAGATACACAGAATGAATAATTAAGCCAAGGTCCAGATAACAGAGAGCAAGAAAGGTTAAACACCTGAGGTGAGAAAAAAGTTAATCCAATACACAGTATAAACTCACTCTCAAGTAACAAGAATCATGACAAGGAAACAAGTACAAACAGGAAGTATATATAACCTATGCTGGATTGTGATTGGTTATATCGGGCCATCATGTCACAATTGTCTATAAATCATAAAAAGCACCACATAGACTCACATATAAAAGGAGAACAATGGAAGGAATCCATGTCATATATGCTGTTGTAATAAAGTACCAGGAAGCTAGGGGTGAGTGCATGTGCATGAGAACGCAGAAGAGACATCCCCCTGTAGGACAAGACCAGGATGTGAATGGAATCTGGCATAGAACTTAGAAAGCAGGACCTGAGCATGGATATCAGAAGCCAGAACCCAAGAATGTTATTTTGGGCCATAACCCTTCCAGTGCACTAAGTACTAGAGGGAACCCCCTAGAAAACCGAGAAACCATAGTTCCTGGATCTCATTTTCTTGCTATCCATCAACCAGAATAGGAGAAGATGGAGGGATCATTGAAGTATGCCAGTTGCACAGCAATGACTTCAAAAGGAGGTATGAAACACATTAAGAATATGGAAATTATGAGGTAAGTCTAAAGCATAAGACACAGGATTCACTTTAGGTAGGATTATATGTGGTCCAATAAAGCAAGGTACCGTCTCTTTGGAAAGAAATGGAGGCAGATATATTGTGTTGGAAGCCAAACTGTATAATCCACTTGAAAAGAAGGAGCTGTCCTATGGTGCCAATCAGCATAACGTTTTTGGAGCACGGCATTTTTCTTCAGTATGACATGAACCTGCCCCTGGCATACCTTTATCAACAAAGGAGGATGGGAGAACTGCGGGGTGAAATGTGAAACGATCCACTATCATAAGTAATGCAGTGTTACTCTTGGATGGAGGTAAATCCACCATGAAGTCAACAGAATGGTGAGTCCATGGAATTGTGGGGATGGGTAATGTCTGTAATAAGCAACAAGGTACTTGAAGAGAAGCCTTGGCTACAGAACATGACAAGACATAATCTTTAACTTCTCTCTGGAAAGAAAGCCACCAGAAATCACATGAAACACTCTTATTTATACCTGCATGTTCTACAGTTTTGGTACATTGTAAATGGTTAAGAACATGAATTATCTCTTCAACAGGGACAAACAGGTTTTCTCTGGATGTGTCAGGGGGAACCTGTGTTTGTGCCCTCTGAATAGTCGCCAGTAAAATACCAGACAGAACGGTTCTGTTATAGCTATGTTTCAGGATGTACTACAGGTTACTCATCTAAGTCATCAGAGTCAGGAGCATCACATTTCTGGGAAAGGCAATCAGTCTTGATGTTTCTACTATCAGGTTTGTATGTAATCACATAGTTATAATGTGATAAAATAAGAGACCAGCAAGCCTGTCTAGAAGTTGACCTTTTAGTATCGCCTATATAAGGCAATTTTTTTATGGTCTGTAAGTATCATGACTGGTATATTTGAACCCTCCAGGAGGTGTCACCATTCTTTCTGGGTGAGAATAATAGCCAACAATTCCCCCTCTTGGTCATGATGGTGATAGGAGCAATTATCTTAGAGAATCCCTAAATGAACCTTCTATAATAGTTGGCAAAACCAATAAATCTTTGATTTGTGGGTTTGGTTCCCAATGGTAGAGGCTATTCTAACACTGCTTTTAACTTCTTTGGGTTATTTGAAAACCTTCACTAGAAATAACATAACCTAAGAAGTGTACACTAGTCTGGTCGAATAAACACTTCTCAAGTTTGAAATACAGACCATTCCAAATGAGTGTATGAACATGTCGTGTATGAGGAAACTGTTAAGGTACTCTCTTACGGCATCATTGACCAGATCTTGGAACACTGCACATGCATTACATAACCTGGATGGTATGACCAGGTACTCATAATATCCACTGTGAGTATTTAATGCAGTTTTTAACTTATCACCTTCCTTGGTCCTAAACAGATTAAAGGTACCACTTAAATCAAGTTTAGTGAACTTGACAGTCAAAGTGTTTGGTGATGAGTTGAATTGGATGCACGTTTCTAACAGTGATTTTGTTCAAACCTCGGTAGTCTATGCAGGGTCCTAGATCACCTTAATTTTAGATACAAAGAAAAGCCCTGCAACTGCGGATGCAGAAGACCATCTAATGAATCCCTTTTCAAGTGCCTCCTGGATGTATTCTTCCAGGAATAGATTATCTTTTAGAGAGAGAAGAACTCTACTTATAGGTGGCATAGTACCAGGCAGTAAGTTAATGGTACAATCACAAGGTCTATGGAGTGGTCTGCTTCACTCTTATTAAATACCGTTTTCAAATCGCAGTACTGAGTAGGTGCAACCGTAGATAGGAGAGCAGCCATAGGAATGTTCATACTTCTTAAAGGTTAGACGTCAGACAGACATTTTCCCTGGCAAAAAGCTCCAGGCTGTTATTTGTTCAGTCACCCAATTGATAGAGGTGTTTTGCTGGCAGAGCCAATGAAAACCAAGAACAACTTGGGAGGATGGAGAAGAGATATGTTGGAGAGCAATCTTCCCCTTATGTAACAGACCAACAGTCATAGGGATATTTTGGGTTTCATGAGTACTATGAGGATGTACATGACGCCCACCATCTATGGCCTCTAATGCCAAAGGTGTCTCTCTTTCAAGAATAGGAATAGACATTATGGTATAAAAGTAAATGTCTATGAAATGATGTGCTGCTCCTGAGTCAATTAGGACATTGGTAGAAACAAAATCCCATTCTAAGGTAAGAGGGATATGTTGAGGCAGTTTAGGGGTGGGGGATTTCCGACCTGGAAGGACATGAGTGGCTGAAGTGCCCTTTCTTTCCACAATACATATAGTAATATGCTAAAGATCGTTTAAGCACAACCAATCTGGCTTAGACTGAAATAATATGACTTTCCAAAGTTAAAAAGTCAGAGAATGTGAACAATTTGCATCAAGGATTATGGAGGACATCTACTAATTTGTACCCCCTTACTTATGCATATGAAACCAAATGGAAAAAAAATATTCACATATATATGATTTAATTTATAGTACCAGGGAAATGTGTGTAAAATAAGTTAATGCTCATGAAATGTCCTATACATGCATTCAGAAGACTCGGAATGTTAGTGACATTTTACTAATTTCTCTCTTTCTTGTATACAACTATGATATACAAAATATATTTGAAATATGAACTTTATTGTTACTTTTATGTGCTGAATTTTGTATAATTTTTGTATATTTTTTTGTTCTACTTTAAAGTCAAATTATGAGCAAGAAGGTTTGCAGTTTGTTGTATGTTTTGTCGTGTTAACAAAGCACTAATTTTGTGGCACATCCTGTAAAAATAACAGTGGATATGTGTCGATGATTTAGTAGAATGAATAAAATCAGAGGAGTCCTGCAGTGTTCAACTGATTAAATATTTAGATGAATTCTATTACTGAATAAAGTATTTATTGATTTATAATTTAAAAGATTCATGCTTTCCATTAGAATGCTACATTTTTGGCCATTTACCTCTGGTGAAAGTCTCAAAACACATAAGCAAACACATATAAAGAACACAAATAAAAAAACAGAACAATCACAGATAATCTAATGTGAGGAAAATGATTTGACAGAAAATACTGGTCTTATTTTACATGACAGCAATAGCACTGACAACGTCTCCTGCATATAATAACTAAGGATATTTTTTATTACAAAAAAATCTGTAGAGGTAACTCTATTATTTCTAAAGATGTGATATATTGAATACTGCAAAGTGTAGCATGAATTATTATTAAGTATTATTTTTTTAGAAAATAAAAAAGGCCAGATTCCACAAATAATATACAGCTCTCTAGTAAAAAATACAATTAATAGCTCTTTCTTATTACATAAAATTAAATAATAATTTGGAATAGCCAGGATCTGTGTACAGTAGATTTTCCATTGTTGTACAGTATAAAAAGGTTAAAGACAAGATGAAAATCAATAAATAATACATACAATTTAGCAAAACACAACAGTAGCTATTTACTGACACAAATGCATTTTATGGAAAATTCACCAAAAGATAAAAGTAACTATATATTAATACAGGTGGATTCAGCAGTCTGAGCTTGTTAGTTTACAATTTTGCAAGAGGTGGGGTGATAACGACAGAAGGTGGTAGGTTGTGTGGAAAATAAATGTCAGCTTTTGAGGGTCAACTCTTAGTAGAATGTAAAAGCTGAGTTGGAGACTGATGGAAACTTTAGCTAATTTAGCTAATTTAGCTAATTTAGAATCTGCGTGAGAGATTAAAAGTTAAGATGATGATAGGTGTCTTTGAATAGGTGAGATTCCGGTTGTAAAGGTCTGAAGAATAAAGAAGCACAGGGGGATGATACCAAAAGTAAGGTTAAACAAGGGGTTGGCTGTTGTCCCAAACCAGCTGCTTATGGACAAGCAAGGCAACTGCATAATCTCTACACCATGTCATTAATATTGAAATATTACACAATTAAAGTACTTTTCATAATATTAAATCATTTTTTAAAGTTTATCCAAAATTATTAAACCATTGGAATAGCTGTAATGTTTCATCATGTTGTACCATATACTGTACTGTTTGAACTTGCCCTGGTGATAAAAGTATACTAATTATTATTGTAAGGAACATTTTGATCTCAAAATCTGTGTTCATTATTGTTTGTAGTTTTAGAAAACAAACTTCCTTGTGAAGAACGTCTTAATATCCCCTCAAAAGATCCAAAAGCCAACTATAAAATTGAACATGAAGATTGCTTTAAGGTGTGTACCTAGAGTTAATAGCGATGCATACTTTCAAAATCAATTAGATACAAACTAGTTTCACATCTAACACTTATTACTTAAACCTGAAATCATTGTCCTTTTCAATGACACATGTTGAAAGATTTTTAAAATAGTTTTTTTTAATAGTTTCATGTACAGTTTATTTTGAAGACCTGTAGTCCTACAAGTCTATTGATCATTTTCATAATAACTGGTTGGCACCTGATGTGCCTTTATTCGGCAAAGGCCCCCTTCTATGTACTATGCAAAATAAAATTATTGACAGGGCTATTGACAAAATACCGTAACCTTATGCAGTCATTGATATTTTGGAATGTCACAACTACATTCATGTGGTGGAATTCAGAATTTCGTGCACCAAAAAAGATTCAGGAACACGAAACCGATGAACCAAAATGGTGTGAAAGTGGACCGATCAGTGTACAGAAGCATTATGTATATATATATAACAGAAGCATTATGTATATATTTTGCAGTACACCGATAGGCACATTTTACTGCCATTTGGTTTACAGAAGTGACATCACCCAATCAGCCCAAACTCGGATGAATTGCAGATCAAGCTTAACGAATCTCCAAATCTAGTTAAAAAGGATGATTGACTTGGAATCTTTGACCGAGATATTACAGAGTAATTAAGCCTGAAGTAAAAGCTGCCCACTAGAGCAATGTGATTGATTAGTTTCCAAGCCAACCAATCATAGTGCTCTGAGAGATGCCTCGCTCACCCTGAAAATTAACTATGTAGAAATGCCCACAGCCAGTCAAAGAGAATGAAAACTGCATTTTCCTGTTGCATGTTTTGTTTTCTTTTGTTTTTTTTCTAATGGGTCTTTTGCAACATTTTGTTATAATTTTTGTTTTATTTTAATTCAGTGAGTAGAAAAATGCAATTGAATAAAAAATATCTTCAATTAAGGTAAAGGTAAAATATTTTTTGAAGGAAGAGAAAGTAGCTATTCACCAGGATACCTACACAGTTTTAACAGAGTTTAATAGACCCCTCATTTTTAATATATTTAAATATTTGTATCAGAGAGAGTCAATTAACTCTCTCAAAGCCCATGCTGGGGTCTGTAAGACCCCAGTATGTACTCATTTAGCAGTTTATTTTCACATTCACTCTCATAGGGGAGAAGTTTAGCACTGAAAAAGTGTATTAATATGGTTCTAATCTCCTGGTGAATCCTGTAAAACCACAAAGTCCTTTAGTAAATATAAATAGTAAACAGTATTCTGGTTTTTAAATGGTGTTCCAGCCATAACAGTTTACTAATTGGTGACCCAGCAGAGTTACGCACATTTTTGGTATTCCGCTACATCCACTTTTAAAGTGTCAGATTCTAATAAATCTACATGTTTGTGTTTAGCCAAACTCTTATATACAAATAGAAAATAAACTATTTTCCAGTTTAAAATTCCCAAAAAGTTTCTTTTCAGTTCCTGAGATTATCAGATTTTCTATATCCCGTAGGCACACACTGCAGATAATAACCATTTTAGAATTCCGAACGATGCACTGCTTTACCTAGTGGTAGGAATCAGCTTTAGGCAAAATAATTATAAGGGATTTTTACTCTGAACAACCCATGTTTACATTACAGTAGAAACAATACATTATAGCACAAAACAATGTGAAAACTGTCCTCCGTTGTAATCCCCTAAAAAATGACTACTTTATCTTTAATAGTACATTAGAAATAGCTGTTTTACATTTTTGAAACATACAAAGCTCTATAATAATATACACATCCTGAACTTGATAGAAAGCATTCACTGCATAGCATACCACATCAAATAGGATTTTGTACTTAACCTCAATGAGAATTAAAACCATATTAGGCGCATTTGATATCCCTTGATTCATGGTTTTGTCTGCACTTTTCTGCTAAGATTACATGATAGAAATGGACCTGAAATAATAAGACTCACTGCCCATATACAGAAAAGAACAATGACTTATACTTTATTCCTGAACAAAGATTTTGTATAGGGACTGGTTTTCTTTTAATTTCTTTAAAAGGAACCAATGGCTAACATTAAAACTCAGTATTTATATATTAGCATGTTGAATGGACACCATGACCACTTATGTTCCTAGAAATGTTCAAGAAGCTTCTGTTTGCCTCCATTCATCCTATTTAATCTTGCATAATTTATGTATTAAAAAGATAATAAATTAAAATATATATATGAAAATAGTCTTATAAAATACCTTTAAAGGAGCACTCCAATCACCATAACTACTATATCATCACTGCAGTGATGATGGGTCCAGGAGTGCCCTGGTGCTCTTCCAGGGTAAGCAGTAAAACTGTTTACAAATGGTTTGACATCTTACCTACAGGGCTTAGCTCAGGGCCATTTGATTCTTCTGGAAGTTGTGACTGGCATCCGGTGAACCCAGTGTAAGTTGTCAAATCAGATGGATATTGTTTAACTACTTAGCGTGGGAGGGCACTAGGCACTCCCAATACAATAACCAATACTGTGCGCTATACAAGTAATGATGCTTGGAGTGTTCATTTAATGTTCCTAAAGCTACTTCACTTGCACAGGCAAATGTTGGTAGACTTCTCTATAACCAATAAAAAGGTTCTCATAATCAGGAGCTTCTCATTCTGATCAATGGGCTTTGATCTTATCCAACAGCTTCCTGTCTATCAAAGGTTTAAGTCAGGCTTCCTCAAACTCCGTCCCTCCAGATGTTGCTGAACTACAACTCCCATGATTCTATGAATTAAATAGATAGGCTGAGAATCATGGGAGCTGTAGTTGAGCAACATCTGGAGGGCCAGAGTTTGGAGAAGCCTGGTTTAAGTGATTACCCCACCATCAGATACAATGAGATGAGAGAACTATTTCATAAGCTGATAGCATCCTCACTGTGGCTGCGGTCAGCTTATGTCAAGCCTGTATTTGCAGTTCTGTGAACCAGGTTGTGTGCAGTGATCTGCCAACCCACAGATATAGTGCAGCCACAGTTTGCTTCTCTAGTAGATAAACTGTACAGGAAAGATTAATAAAGCTCTTTTTAATTTGCCAAGTTGTTTCATTGACGATTTGATGATGGGAAAACATGCAGCCAAATTTGCCATATATGTTCAAAATTTCAATAGAGAAAGGCGTAACTATATCTGAATTAATGTGTGCAGGGATTTATATAATATACATCGTTCACCAACTAAAAATGGGGGTGCTAAGATATTATGAACTTCCTGGTGTCAGCTAAAACTATGAACTCTGTGGTTTTGGGACAAATTAAAAATATTTAGTTATTAGACCTGATCATAACAATGGCTGGTTATTTTAATAAAATTAACTATTTGTACAATTCCCAAAAAAACCTTGACTTTTATTCCTTGACACCAAATCAGGTTTGGAAAGACATGG
Organism: Pelobates fuscus; assembly: GCF_036172605.1. Taxonomy (NCBI): domain Eukaryota; kingdom Metazoa; phylum Chordata; class Amphibia; order Anura; family Pelobatidae; genus Pelobates; species Pelobates fuscus. The sequence goes on along the minus strand of NC_086327.1, from coordinate 86,622,164 downwards.
ACAAACTTTTAAAGCGGTAAAGAAAAATTATTGTTAATAATACAATAAGCTCCTTAACCTGTCTATTCAAAAATAGTGATAATAATGTTATTTGTAAATTAAAATATTGATTGGCATAGTTTGGATGCAAGTCTATATTCACTCCAAAAGCTCATGAATACTGACCAAAGCGCAAGGCAGGACCTAAAACCAGTGCAACTTCCCAATGTTCTGTTACGCATTATGTGCAAGTCAAATATAATAATCAACGGCAGTTTTTTTCTAAGCACTTTGGATGAGAGTGGTCTACCATGGAAACAGTTCAATGGTTACTCTTTACATCAGAGCGCTATAGTCCACTGTAGTGGTAACGATGCAAGGAGCGCCCTGGCACTGTTCTCTAATAAGGGGCAAACTGTTTTACAATGATTTACTGTTTACTGTTCTTACCTGGCTCTCACCCGACGCTGAGCCTTCCCCAGTGCAGTAATGCTGAAAATTGAAGTCATTGGCTGAAAATATCAGATGCAAGAAATATGCACAGAATAAACATTAGTCAGACTAAATTCTTGTTCTCTGTTGGCTAATGACATTGTCAGAGGTGGAGTTACATCGCCAGCAATAAGAACTCTGCACATACATGATTCTTGCACCATGACCACTTCAATACGGTCATGGGGTTTGGAGTAACCCTTTAAGAGAGACTTTTTTTAGAATATAATCACACTCTGCAAAACAGTAAGTTTTGTTTGCATGTAAATTACAGTGTGTGATTTTTAAGGAGTGTTTTTTCCTATCTCCTTAAAAGTTTTATTTTTTTGTAATAACTGCTTAAAGGGAACACGACTTTTTGACACGTATCTTTATTATCAAAATTAATGGCGCCCATACAAAGTGATACTAAAATAGTTAATGAAAAGAAGGGTGAGCCTTGGCCTGTGCTTAGGTATTTCAAACATCACAGTGCTATGATTAAATGTTACTTCACATAAATCACTGCTGTAAACATGCCTTTAATGATGAAATATACCTTTAAACCAGCAATGAATTGTAGTGCCCCAATGCCTGAGCATGCAACTGTAGCATCTTTATGGGAACGCTGGTAGTGATAGACAGAACAGACACTCCATGTGTCAGATGTAATGGTCTGTAAACAGAAGATGACATATTAAATAGCACAATGATGCACACTTGTCCTTAGAGACAGAGCTGCCATGTCAGTTCAATGGTGTGCTGCCTGGTATGTCACTAAAAATTACACGCAGCATCATCTGTACTGGGAAGACAGAGAATGTAGTAGATGGAGTGGGTCTGTATCAAGCAATTTATCAGTTCCAAAGCTTGACAGTCTAATAGCTGTGTTCCAGTGTACAGTGTAAGATGTCATTTGTTACAAACACATCTCAGAAGACAGACACTGGTAGCACAGAAAATCTAATGCTGTTTGTTACTGTATCTAGTGTGAATGATGAAAGCAAAATCCTTGTAAAGTACAGTGACTTTTCACATAGTATTCTGAGAATGATTGTCTTTATGGGAGTGATTTGATTTTGGAAGGGCTCAAATTAAATATATATGTATGCAGTCGACATTAAAAGGACACTCCAGACCCATAAAGCACTTTAGTTTGCTGAAATATTTTATTTGTGAAGATAGTGTCCTCTTTTTTTTCATTTTGCAAACATTTCAGATCTCAATAAAAAATTACACTTGTATTAATTTACCTGGTTACACCATCCTGGCTTTCAAGCAGAGAAGAGATCCTTTTACCTCCTGGTTTGGTTAGCTCAGTTGAGCTAAACTCAAGTAGCAGCAATTACCCAGAACACCTGCCTTGCAAAGACTTCACATTGAGATGCATTAGGAAGCCTGTGATTGGACAGCCACATAAAGTCTGCAGGGTTAAAAGGGGAGGGCTTGCAAAGGCTGCAAACAAGAGAAATGCAGGTTTTGCGAGTTGCTTTAGATATACCCCGATGAAGAAAAAATGCATAATTAAATGAATGCAAGGTTTCATTTAGGGCATTTCTACTAAAGAGGGATTCTTATTTCTCTTGTATTAGGCAAATGGAGTGTCCCTTTTACTGCAAGTTCACATTTACAATGGAAGGGGCTATTAAAATTCCATTCTAATTGACTGTATGTAATGCTAATTTTTACATTTTCATTCTGATTTTTTTTTTTTGAGAAATTATGGGCTGGGCCAGGTGAATAATAATGTCAGTTCTCCCTGAAATCTCAGACATCAAAGCAAAGCACTCTGGGACTTTTCTATATTAATCAGCCATTTAATGATGTTATCTTTGGTTTTCATAAAATGAGTTATGCAAAGGATATAGGGTTTGTGTTATAATTTCCAAATATCCCCCCATATGCACTTATTAATTTTACATTTTTTTTACAGTGACCCTAATCACAGGGCTTTACATAGATTAGTGACTATTAAATCATTATTTATGCAGAGTAAACATTACAATCAGGTGGAATTCATACATTTTCACAGAGAATTGCAAGATTAGAGGGACTCTCAAAGCATCATGTGAACACATAGGACGTTATGTAATAAACGTGTTGCAGTCATGTTTCAACCATTATTTTCACACGTTTTTCATTTTGCACTTATTCTATTTTCTGCAGCAGAATTTACCTTTTGCACTCTGACGATCATTTTAAGCAGCATCTTTTTTAGACCACAATTTGGACGTAGTCTGTGTATAAAAGAAATTTTGAAAATTATGCCTTTGTTTCGGACAAAGGTTTACGCCATTATTATTGTGGCAGATTTTCAGTTTCAGGTAAGCAATTGTCGAGGAGACAAAAAAATAGGCAACAAATATTGTGTTAATAGAAAAAGACTGCACGTATATATGAAGATGTGAGTAATATTTTTATACATACGAATGTGGCAAAATGTGGACGCAACTTTAAAAATTAAAAAACATACACTCAATGCTGAACAGGGATTTATGAGATATGCTCAACACTTACTGAATACAATGGAAAAGTAGGAAATGATTGACAGATATGAGCGATTTCCAAATGTGGGCAGAGTTTACAGCTAGAAATGGCAAACTCCGGGGATTTGCAGCAAAAGTGTGAACTTTGAAGGTATCTTATATTAATCTATTTCTAACATATTTTAAGTGTTGTCCACATAATACTTCAAAAATAGCCAATATATACATGTACATTGGAGTTTAAGGATGTTTTTAATTTAGTGTTTTCTTTTTTGTTTGCATTTTAGTTTTTTTTAGGTAGTGTTGTTATTATTGATGTGACTTTTGACTTGTTTTTGGAGGAGTAAATGTAATATTTTCAATGAATACCTCCAAGGATGCATAGGTAAGACGCAATGATATTCAAATGTGTTTTAGTTTCTTTTCTTAAAACGACTCATTCTATAAGGAATTGTCTTTGAAAAATGATTACCCATTAGATGTCTCTCTCCATAATACATGATTATTTCGAAGTATGCTGAATTATGACTCTCGATCTATTATACGCGAAATGTGCAAATGGTTTCATTGAAATAAGAGGTTTTCCTGTATTGTATGTTTTCCCATAATTTAAATGGAAATACATGATAAATAATCTTTTACAGATAGTAAACAAATGAAGTTGAAGTTCTTAAAAACCACAGTCTACAAAAAAACATTATGGCGGGTAAAATAAAATATGGTAATAATTAGGCTATAAGATGTCTTATAGGCAATTACCAAGTACCATCATGATCTTTCTTTTTTATGATGGTCTGTGCAGTGAGTTCTAATGAAGCAATCACGTAAAGGGTTGCAAGACTTTGATCTGAATGTGGTAATTTTTGCAAAAACACTGCCCGGTGATAGACGCTCATAACTCAGGGACCTTAATTGTACTTAATTTGTTTGGAATACGAATGTGCATTTAATTAAACAAGATCGCGTCTCACATGTTTAAAGATGGCTGTCAAAGAAAATTAAAAGCTAGTTTTAGCTTAATGTTTCTGGTTTCTATCACAGAAAGAGTAGAGGAAGTTCTAGATAATTAAATGGACAACTTAAGCCAGATAGAAATGTAAAGACATTTTACAGCTTAAAAAAAAGACAGAAAATGGGTGAAACAAAGAAGAATGAAAAAAAACAAAAAAACATTAAAACATTTGCTTGGTTGCTAAACCATATGTGGCTAAGAGTGAACCTGTTAACTTTAAATGCTTTCCTGGAGTGTGGATTAGACTTGACTGCAATGTTTTACAGTGTAGCACACTGATACAGCTTTTAACACGTTTACTGCAGAAGGTATCCCGCCACTGCTCAAATTGTATTGAATCACACTAGCAGTCAAAAATTCAATGAAGCAGAACGACTGATAATAAAATTGGAACACTGAGTCCACATAGATTATACGTGTGCGTTTCTCAATGTAGCTACTCATATTCTCATTTTATAAAAATGGATTTCCATATACAAACAATGCACCACACCAGGTAAGAAAAAAATAAATAAAAGAAACAAAAAAAAGAAATAGCGATATAAAGCAGCTATTTGCAGCACACCAAAACATATACTGTATCTAGAAGGCAAAAGCATTTTTTCTTTTTTTTTTTTTTTTTTGGTTTTCTTTTTTTAAATTCATCTATTTTACTGTAAAATATGAATTTATTTCAGATTTGAGATGAGCAAACATTGGCTTTTTTATTTATTTGTAAAAGCATAGAAACTTTAAACATTAAAACATTATAGTATGATGCTACCCATCTTTATAGGTAGGGAGTTGTTTGGCAGAAAAGTTGAACATATTAAAAATGCCATTTTTAAAAATTGTTTTTTTTTTGTAATATTAAATAAGATATGTTCCTTATGATGTGTTTTCATATGTTTGCTCTCATCTAGGTCATTTGGTTAAAAAAAAAAATGTAAATTCTTCACAGATACCCAGTTTATTGAATGACTCTTATTTTGAATTTGTTATCAGACATTTTGCAAATAAGTAATATCATTAGATTAACTATTGCTTCATTGCTGCATAGAGAGTATGCAATGATTTAGACATATTAAGTTACAAGGGTTTCTGATGTGGTCTATAACAGAATGCAGTTCTTATAGTGCCACCAATGAAGTGTAATGGGTTGTGTAAATTAAATGTCAACAAAAAAGAAATTAAATGTCTAACTGATTACAGATATAAGAGGTGAATTTAACAATTTTCTTTGTGGCTCCATATTATTGAATATAAAATGTATATTTATACTTAGTGGAGAAATATTTTCAATATATCACCGATTGCAGTATATTTAAATACTTGAAATTTCCCTATGCATTCACACTGCAATTGATGGGGCGAAACCGTATATGGGAAAAATACCAAATCAGCACTCCAAATGTGTGCTGAGAACAAAAATGTTGTTGGAAATATAACACACCAGATAATTTTTACAAATCTTCTTAAGGCATCATGGAAAAACAGAAAACAGTTGGACAAAGCTCACATTGTTCGTCACTTTGAGAATACCATCTCCACAATGACAAATGGTGGCAGTATTGTGTTGGGGAGATGCTTTTCATGATCAGGACCTTCAACAAGACAATTCTAGAGAACAATTTCCATCAGTTAGCAAGACATTTGTGGAGATTTCCTTTAGAACAGGATAATGACCTTAAATGTAGAGTCAAAGCTTTATTGCAAATAATGAACAAAATATATGATAGTTTAAAAGCAGCCCAGTCAAATGACAGACCTCAAACTATCCCGGTAATGTACAATCCATCACTCCAGTGGTATATTTAGGAATTGTGCTGCCCTAGGCAGGACGGTGCTCAAAGCCGCACTTTGACTGACAGATGCTCACTCACTGACAAACGCACACTCACTGACAGATCCACACACTCACTGATAGATGCATGCACGCATTGACAGACACACACTCTCATATACACTGACAAACAATGACATACACACACTCACTGATTTGACACACTGATAGACAGACACACACTATTACTCGGACACACACTGACAGACTCACACTCATTGACAGACTTACTGACAGACGCACACTCTCACTGAAAGACGCACGCACTCACTGACCGACACACACACACTCACTGAATGACACACACACACATTCACTGACTGACACACACACACACATTCACTGACAGACACTCTTACTGTGTCAGGGTACCTGTAGTCTCTGCCTCAGAGGAGGTGAGAGACTTAGACGTTTATCCTCCCAGAGGGGTTGTTTCCTCCGTTCCTCGCGGTCCTCTCGGCCATTTACAAGCCGACCGCGAGGGATCCACTTCCTTATATGACGCGACGCTCAGTAGTCGACGTCATGACGCCAACCCGGGTCGACCTGTCAGTCAAGTCCCGAGCACTAATCAGGACTCGTCGGGGGCGTGATTACCCTCTAGAATCAAGGTATAAAGTAAGGCTTTCGGCATCTGCTCATTGCCCTGTCGTGGTTCTAGCCTGTCTAGTCACTCAGCGCTCTTGTATTCTAGTTGTCTCTTTGGTTCTGACCCGGCTTGTTTGTACTACCCTGTTTATCTCTGTTACCCTTTGACTCGGCTTGTCCCTCGCTTACCTGTCCTCTCGTTCCCTTGACCTCGGCTTGTCTCTGACTATTCTCTACCTACTCCTTACGTTAAGTCCGGCCATTCTAAGGTCCGGTATACGTACCTACCACCTGTTTGTACTCTGCGTGTTGGATCCCTGTCCCGATCCTGACATTACGACAGGGCCAATGGATCCTGCAGGTACAAACACTCAGGTTGGTCCTTCTGACTCTAGGTTCGACGCCATGGATCACAGAATGGACCAGATGGCTCTAGCACTACAGGCGTTACTATCTCGCTCTAGTAATCAACCAGAGGAGATGCGTAATACTTCTATCTCTCCTGTGAGTTCAGGTCTAGAGGTAGCCACTGTAGGTGCTTCCTCCCGTATCACTCCACCTGTACGTTATGCTGGTTCTCCAGAGAAGTGTCGTGGTTTCTTAAACCAAATAGGTATCCATTTCGAATTACAACCCCGCTCCTATCCTACAGCTAGGGCGAAGGTTGGATTTATTATCACATTACTTGTCGAGAAAGCTTTGAGATGGGCCAATCCATTGTGGGAAAATGATAATCCGTTAGTATACAATTATAATGCCTTTGTAGCTGCTTTCAGAAGAACTTTTGACCCCCCAGGTAGAAAGGTCAATGCAGCTAGATTACTGTTGCGCCTTAGACAAGAAGACCGAACACTTGTGGATTATGCACTAGAGTTCAGGTCCTTGGCGGCAGAAGTTAAGTGGAATGAACAGGCTTATATAGATGTATTTTTAAACGGGTTATCAGACATAATCCTTGACGAGGTTGCTACTAGAGAGCTTCCTGAAAATTTGGAGGATTTAATTTCTTTTATTTCTCGCATTGATGAACGTTTAAGAGAGAGGCAGAACACTCGAGAGAGAAACCGTAGACCTTCCTTTAAACTAACTCCTTCATTTCAAAGTTCTGAATCCACAACCTCACTTCTTCCAGAACCTATGCAGATAGGCAATACTCGTCTCTCAGAAGAGGAGAGACAGTACAGGAGAAGGGAGGGGTTGTGTATGTACTGTGGAGTCAGAGGCCATTTACGCCTAAATTGTCCTAGTCGCTCGGGAAACGCTCGCACCTAAGTTTCTCTAGAGGACAGGCCTTGGGTGTTTCTATTTTGTCCTCTAATCATAATTATAAAGATCACAGGCTTCTGCTACCCGTTTCTTTAACTTGGGAGAAGGGAGTTTTAGAAACTATGGCATTGATAGATTCCGGAGCTGCTGAGAACTTTATCGACCAAGTTTTTGTTACTAAACACACTATCCCATCCCAGTTAAGGGAGACACCCTTGGCCGTTGAGGCCATAGATGGTAGACCTTTAGTTGAGCCTGTGATTTTTCGTGAAACCATACCCGTTAAATTAACTGTTGGTATCTTACACGAGGAAGACATATCTTTATTGCTTATTTCGTCTCCATCTGTTCCCATAGTCCTGGGGTATCCTTGGTTAAAAAAACATAACCCTATTATTGATTGGGAATTAGGGGAGATAGTCTCATGGTGTCAGGGTTGTCAGGACAGGTGCTTACGGACAGTGTCACCACTTTGCGCAGTTAACACACCGATTAATTCTACCTACTCTACAGAGGTACAAATACCGCCTCTGTACCTGGATTTAAAGGCAGTATTTGACAAAAAGAATGCTGATACTTTACCTCCTCACAGGTCTTTTGATTGTAAGATTAATCTACTACCTGGTACTATGCCTCCCAGGGGTAATGTATATCCTTTGTCCACTAAAGAGAACTTAGTCTTAGAGGAGTACATTCGTGAGAACCTTGAAAAAGGATTCATTAGGAGATCCTCCTCCCCTGCCGGGGCTGGGTTTTTTTTTTGTTAAGAAGAAGGATGGTACACTAAGACCGTGCATTGATTATCGAGGTTTGAACATAATAACCATTAGAAATGCCTACCCTATTCCTTTGATTACCGAGCTCTTTGATCGTCTAAAAGGCTCCAAGATTTTCACCAAGTTAGATCTCAGAGGGGCGTTTAACTTGGTGAGAATTCAGCAGGGACATGAGTGGATGACGGCGTTCAATACCCGTTATGGGCACTATGAAAACACAGTAATGCCTTTTGGTCTCTGTAATGCACCGGCAGTATTTCAGGACCTAATCAATGAAGTTCTTAGGGAATTTCAACATGACTGCGTTATTGTATATCTGGATGATATACTTATACACTCTAGAGAGATTGAGACTCACCACAGACAAGTCAGAAGGGTATTGCGCAAGCTTCTTCAACATGGCCTGTATTGCAAATTGGAGACATGCAGCTTTGACCAATCCCAGATAAATTTTCTTGGTTATGTGATTTCTGGGGAAGGGTTTAAGATGGACCCGGATAAGCTCCAGTCCATTTTGGATTGGCCTTTACCCAGGGGTCTCAAGGCCATTCAGAGGTTTATTGGATTCTCCAACTATTATAGGCGCTTCATTAAAGGTTACTCTTCAATTATAGCTCCTATTACCAATATGACCAGACAGGGGGCTGACACTAAGAACTGGTCTACTGAAGCCCTTTTTGCTTTCAAAACACTCAAGGAACTGTTTGCTTCTGCACCAATTTTGGTTCACCCTGATACGACTCTGCCTTTCCTACTCGAGGTAGACGCCTCAGAGACAGGTATAGGTGCCATCCTGTCCCAAAGGTTAGGTGTGGATAAGCCCTTACATCCATGTGGTTTTTTTTCCAAGAAACTATCAGGTCCTGAGAGCAGATATGACATTGGTGACAGGGAACTACTAGCAGTTATCATGGCTTTAAAGGAGTGGAGACATTTATTGGAGGGCACCTTACATCCTGTTACTATTTTGACAGACCACAAGAACTTGTCCTATATTGGGGAGGCCAAGCGCTTGTCCTCCAGGCAAGCTCGTTGGTCTTTATTCCTCACGCATTTCAATTACGTGCTCACTTATAGACCTGGTTCTAAGAATTCTAAAGCCGATACTTTGTCTCGCCAATATGAACCTTCTGCCATATCTGAGCCGGTTTTGTCTTCTATAGTACCCAGGGGCAACATTATCGCCAACACGAGTCTTAAGATTCACTATCCGTTGCTTGGTCAGATTAGGAAGTTGCAACATCTGGCTCCTAGACAGACCCCTGGGGCAAGGCATTTTGTTCCTCCTGAACTCCAACTGGAACTCTTACAGTGTTTTCACAACAGTAAGGCGGCTGGGCAACCGGGTATTCGCAAGACATGTTCCTTGATCTCTAAAGATTTCTGGTGGCCTTCTTTACGAAAGGATATTAGGGATTTCATCGGAGCATGTGAGGTCTGTATGAAGACTAAGCAACCTCATACGCTTCCATGTGGTTTGTTACATCCCTTGAACATTCCAGAGAGACCATGGTCCTGTTTGGCTATGGACTTCATTGTAGATTTGCCTGTTTCTAAAAAACAGACTGTGATCCTCACGGTGGTTGATAGGTTTACTAAGATGGCTCATTTCGTGCCCTTAACTAAACTCACGACTTCTCCTGAATTGGTGGAGATATTCGCGAGAGAGATTTTTCGCTTACATGGGATACCTTCCGAAATTGTTTCCGATAGAGGCTCCCAATTTGTTTCACGTTTTTGGAGATCCTTCTGTTCTCAACTTGGCATCAAATTGAATTTTTCTTCTGCCTATCACCCTCAGTCTAACGGAGCTGCTGAACGTACCAATCAAAAGATTGAACAATATTTGCGTTGTTTTGTTTCTGAACACCAGGACGATTGGGTCGGTTTGATTCCTTGGGCGGAATTTGCACACAATAATCTCGTTTGTGATTCTACTCGTTCCAGCCCTTCTTCATGAATTATGGCTTTCATCCTTCCATTCTTCCCTCGGTTTCTCCTTCCCAAGGGGTACCGTCGGTTGATGTTCATGTTGCCAATTTGAGGAAGTTGTGGGATCAGACTCGACAAATTCTCCTACATAATTCCATGTTGTTCAAGAAACACGCTGATAAGCACAGAAGGGCGGCTCCGGTTTTTGTTCCTGGTGATAGGGTATGGTTGAGTACAAGAAACATTCGTTTAAAGGTCCCTTCTATGAAATTCGCTCCTCGTTACATTGGCCCTTACAGGGTTCTGGCTCGAATTAACCCAGTTGCGTATCGCCTAGCTCTTCCAGCTGCCTTACGCATTCCTAACTCCTTTCATGTTTCCTTACTGAAACCGTTAGTCTGTAACAGATTTTCCTCCACTATATCCTCTCCTCGCTCTGTTCAGGTTGAGGGTCAGGAGGAGTATGAAATCAACTCCATCATCGATTCTCGAATCTCCCGGGGGAAGTTACAATATCTTATTGACTGGAAGGGATATGGCCCTGAGGAGAGGACTTGGGTACCTCAGGAGGATGTACATGCTCCTCGCCTCCGCAGGGCTTTTCACTCCCGTTTTCCATCTCGTCCCGGTTCCTTCCGCCCGGTGGGCATTTCTGAGAGGGGGGTACTGTCAGGGTACCTGTAGTCTCTGCCTCAGAGGAGGTGAGAGACTTAGACGTTTATCCTCCCAGAGGGGTTGTTTCCTCCGTTCCTCGCGGTCCTCTCGGCCATTTACAAGCCGACCGTGAGGGATCCACTTCCTTATATGACGCGACGCTCAGTAGTCGACGTCATGACGCCAACCCGGGTCGACCTGTCAGTCAAGTCCCGAGCACTAATCAGGACTCGTCGGGGGCGTGATTACCCTCTAGAATCAAGGTATAAAGTAAGGCTTTCGGCATCTGCTCATTGCCCTGTCGTGGTTCTAGCCTGTCTAGTCACTCAGCGCTCTTGTATTCTAGTTGTCTCTTTGGTTCTGACCCGGCTTGTTTGTACTACCCTGTTTATCTCTGTTACCCTTTGACTCGGCTTGTCCCTCGCTTACCTGTCCTCTCGTTCCCTTGACCTCGGCTTATCTCTGACTATTCTCTACCTACTCCTTACGTTAAGTCCGGCCATTCTAAGGTCCGGTATATGTACCTACCACCTGTTTGTACTCTGCATGTTGGATCCCTGTCCCGATCCTGACATACTGACAGACGCACACACTGACAAACGCATGCACTCACTGAACGACACACACACATTCACTGACAGACACACACACACACTTACAGACACACACACATACACACTTACAGACATACACACACACATTCACTCACAGACACACACAAACTCACTCACATACACACAGACACACACACACACAATTTTTCACCAACACTCACAAAATATTCATTTTTAAATTTTATTTTAAATCCACCCAGCCTCCCTGGCAGAGCTGGAGTGGATTGCTTACCTGCGGTCCAGTGGGGCTGCTGGGCAGGCAAGAGGGTGGCGGACAGGCTGAGTAGGCGGTGAGGGAGCTTTAATCTCCCTGCTCAGCTCCCTCGCGCGCCGCTTAGTGATGCCGGGAACCGGAGTGACATCATATTCCGGCTCCAGGCTTCATTAAGGACATACTTGAAAACGAGAGAAATCTCAATATATCTTTCCTGGTAAAATATTTTATAAATAAATAAGCACCGCGCGAGGGAGCTGAGCAGGAAGAGCTCAGGTGCGCATGCTCCCTCACTGCCCGCCTCGGGGGGGGCTCAAAAGTGGCCAGCCGGCCAGCTCCTGAACCCCCCAGGACACGAGGCAAACAAGGGATCTTTGGGGGTGGCTTTTTTTGCCGCCCCATGCAATGTGCCACCCAAGGCAGATGCCTTGTTTGCCTTGTGGAAGATACATCCCTGCATCACGCAGTGAATGAACTTATAAAGAGGGAGAGAGAAAAGTAAATGTCTTTATTTATTGTTACATTTCCCCTCCTTTCATATTGCAAAGCAAGTGCCAGTAATCTGATATCACACCCCAGGCTAAGCTTTGCTCCTCACCCACAGGCACTAGATTAGTGGTAACATTCGGAGTGACTGGGCAACAGTGATCTCCACCTCCTCCTATCCCTGTACTCTAGGATTGGGTAAAACTAATAAAGGTTTAACCTGTGTTGATGCATTTCACAGATACATTTATTTCCTTATTTGCACTCAGAATTTACTCTTCTGAAATTTTATTTTCCTTTTCCAGTTGAATTTTTTTGATTCACAAGTGTGTCTCTTTCAATGCAGAGAAAAAGAAATGCAAAACTATTCCTTTTTTTTCCAACGTTTATTTCTGCTGCTGACAGATTGGCAAGTTTTCTGTCACAGATAACAGTTTTTACATTGTTATTTTTTATACAAAAAATAATCAAAAGAGAAATAAAAAGTATTGAAAAGATGGAATATGTTGACGCACTAGAGAAAAAGTGGAAAAAAGTACAAAGGCGGGGGAACAGTTTTATATGAGGTTGTATATGTAACCTGGCAGCCAAGGAGAGTGGACTGGAATGCACATGTGTGAACAATGACGACTTCACTGTACTAGTCAGCTAGAAGCCTTTTAGTGGGCATGAGTATTGTGTGGCTGTCGCATTTAAAATGACTGAGCAAGTAGAGCAACAAATCTGCATCATATTTTGCATTAATCTTGAACATTCCTCTGTGGAAACTATTCAGATGATTCAGAAGGCTTTCGAGACGATGCAATGAGTGCAGCACAAATAAAAGTGTGGCACAAATGCTTCAGAGACGGTCGAGAATCTGTGGAAAGATTTGGCAACTTGCGACTTCTAGTTTTTCCCAAAACTAAAATCACCTTTCAAAGGGAAGAGATTTCATACAGTCGATGAGATGAGTATGATAAGGCAGCTGATGATGATTCCAATTAAGGATTTTGCAGAGTGTTTTGAGCAGTGGAAGAGACAGTGGAAGGTGCCTACTTCAAGGAGGACTGAGTCGTCATTGTCCAATGTACAATCATTCTTGTATCTTGTATCTTCTTCAATAAATGTCTCTATTTTTCAGATTATATGGCTGGATACTTTCCATGCAGACCTCGTATACTATATACCATGCACCTGACACAAACGTGAAAGTGAATGTGACAATTTTTATATGTAACCCCAAAGGGTTTTTAAAAGCTGTCAGAGTTTTCTTTAACAAAACAAATTCCTGTAAAGAAATTCAGACAATAATAATTGTTAGCCTAGAAGCATTTTGAATTGGCTAAAATCAAAGGAAAATTCAGAATGAATGATACATGTAAATCAAATTGGCTTTGTGTATATACGTCTTCTAAGCCATGGTTTTCACCCTGATAGACTAGCCATGGCAGTAATAACAGCAAGAAAGTCCTGTACACCTATGTACTGAGCAGTGATACTGTCTTTTCATAGACAATGAATGGGGATCCTACTTTTGGTCACATTCTTATTTCTTGTGATTTCAGTGGACGATTACAATGGCACTAATGCACGTTCTGCACAGGGTGCCAATTAGCAAAAAGCTGCCCCTTTACAGATGGAGATTAGAGCTGAGATGTACAAGTCTCTAACTTACATAGGATTTAAGAAGAATAAAAGAAGAAGAAAAGCATGGCTCATGCAAAAATGAAGAATATATGATGAGAACGGCTTATTTATTCATCTACACTAGAATAGCACAGACTTTGGCGTGTTTCCTACCATTTGTTATCATTTATGCCTGGTGACTAACACCTGCAGAGCAGCTAATTAGTGAAATATTAATACAATATATGAATATTTAAAAAAAAAAAATTAAATTAAAAAAGCATGTTGTGCCAGGATAATCCATATGAAAGTATGAATGAACAGATTTTTAAGAATTTTTTTTCGCAATTTGTTTTTTTAATTATTAATGTAATTTTTTAATGTAACCTCACATATGTCATTAAATAAACAAAATTGCTTTATTTATTTTTAAATACAGCTTAGGAATAGTTGATATTTTCTTTCTTGATTTAACAGTAGAGGGTATCTTTGTAAATCGGGTACCATTTCTCTTCCTTTGTGAGACGTACGCACGTGCTTACTGGGATGTAAACCATATGTACAAGTGCATTTGAGATCTGCAGAAAAGCACATGAGTTGGCATGTATATTTAATTAGTGGGTGTAGGCTTGTTAAAAAATAGGCAAAAGTTACTAATTTGCTCAAAATAATTCTAATCATTAACATGTGTGTATTTTATTTTGTTGTTTCTCATTTCAACTATCATGTTACCTTGTTGCATTGGAACATAGGCAAAAAAAGCTTCGAGTTCATCAAGTTTAGCCTTTGACGTATCTATCTGTATGTCTGTGGTTGTTTCAAAGGAAAGCGAAATACCTAATTTGAAGTGATTTATAATTTTACTCCAATTTGGTAAAATATTCCTACATGACTCCAAAACGGCAAATTTCTCCTTTGATCTACAAGCTGTACCACACTATATATTAAGCATTATATCTATAAATATTTTGTTTTTTTCAAAAATGTATACAGGCATGTTGATTGTTTTACATAACCTCATAAACCAACTTATTTAGGCAAAGAATTAAACAAATTATGTAAAAAAACATTTTTTCATGATGTAGGCAAAAACATTTTTCTTCAAGTATAAAAAGGTAAGCTTGTATCATTTGTACAGTCCTATTAACAACCAGGGTACCAGAAAGCTGTTTGCACTAGCTTGAATTTATTTCTATAATGTTATCATGTCTTCCCTGAGCCACATTTTTCTAAAGTTTTCTAGCCTTTCTCTATAACTAAAATCTTCATTTCCCCTTATTATTGTTTAGTTCCATAATATCATTGTTTAAAACAGATGCCTAAAATCACACTTAGAATCTTATCATTGATTTATAAAGAAGCAAGATTATATTTTTGTCCCATAAATGAACTGAATTTTTATTAAAGAAAAGGAAGTATGTTCAGATTTTAGTCTACTATAGTCCTACTCACGTGAAGTAGAGCTCAAACCAGCTCTAGTGTGAGCTAATATATACATTTGCACTTTTGATAGGAATTAAGAACTGGCTTGAGACTAAAATTATGTCTTTATTTGTTTTGAGGGGACAAGGGGACATTTTACAGGATGCATGCACTAGTGAATTTTTCTGATGTTGGTGGGGTGAGGGAGGAGGTGGGCTTCAAAAAAATATAATTTCACAATCATTTTAATTTTCATGACCAAATGGCAGAAATTGAAAATGTAACAAATTTGAGGTCAACTTAACCAAACCAGAAACATATGTTGAACTGGAAAACGTTTCAAGTTTAAAATGATGGTCTAAAATTTACAAACGCCCTTTTACCATCTACAATTACCTATTAATTAAAATTATATAACAGTGCATGCACAAATTCTCATGATGAAAAAACATAAATTAACACCTAATCTAATGTTTACTCATTGTTTTTGCAATTGTATTATTTCTTCTTTGTAAACAATGTCTGTTAAAACAAAGGCAAAACTGATATTCATATGCTATCTGTCTAGCAGCTGGTAAAACATCTGTTAATTCTCATTTCTTCCAAAACATAATTTAGAATTCTCTTAACAGTCATTGTTAAAGTAATTGATAATCTGATAATGTAGAGACCCTTGCTGAGTTTATAATCAACAATTTCTTCCTAAATATACTTCTTATCTAACACCGAGGATGCTAATAGAATATGCATACACTCATTAACATACTAAGTAATAGCACCCTGGAGGGAGCAGAGTCATAAAACTTTAAGTAGAAATCAAAACAGAAGGAGGAGGCAAAAAGGCAACATTGTCACAAGCTGGAAAAAAACTGAAGCCCGGGGCTAAAATTTGCAACAGAGTTTGCATGGGGTAATATTTCTTGTGCTAGTCATCATGCAAATGATAATAGACAGTACTCCCCTGAACGCTATCAATGTCACGTTTGCTGTGTAACATTAATTGAGATAATGTGCCCACTCTGCAGTAGGACAGAATAACACAGTATCAAAACGATGACAACATCTGCTTGAGAAATACAATGAAATACAAAGTGAATTAATATTGTGTAAACTGTGTCGTGTTTATTAGTGTGGTTGTCTATTCAAGCACCCTTACTTAATTCTCTGTTATGGAAAGAATTCAATTATTATCATTGAAATATGTTAAGTACCTTGTTATTATTATTATTATTATTATTATTATTATTATTATTATTCAATTCTCTTGTGTTTCTATGTCAAATGTTGTATTGTCTCTGACGTATTGTACCTTTGTCTTTTTACTTTTACCAGTTGTACCCATTTACAGTGCAGCAAAATTTGTTGTAGTGATAATAGTATAATCTTGATAATAATAGAATTTTTTTGTCAACACTGTTGTAAGTAAGAGGTCCTGAACTCACTTGCATAAGGGACAATTATACATTGATTTTCGGGGCAGGTTAATTAAATATTATTTATAGAGCTCTAAAGAGTATATTACTAAATTATATTGAAAACCTAGTCCACTAGTTATTCAGGCTATTTTGTTCTTAACTTCAAAATAATGTCTTTTTGTTTGTTTGTTTGTTTGTATGTTTGTTTGTTGGTAGTTCAAGTGGAGCTGTCCCGTGGTGGAGGATTCCTGCATAGATTGTAAATACCCACTCACATATCATGTCTATTGGATGGTGGTGCCTGACAAATGGAACAGAAAGCTCTACTCAACTCAATTTGTTCTTCCCATAGCACAATATATTATTTATCTCTCATTGTATTCCAAGGGCCTCATCACTAATCTTACACATACACATAGGCTAAAAAAGAATTATGAAAGATCCCACTAGACCACTTAATCTTCCACCTACCCTCTATTTTGGAAGCATGTGGTTTTGCAAGAAAATGTGCCTTTTCCTATCACCCACCTCTCTATGTGGTTGGTGGAAAAAACGTCAACACAAGATGTCCAGAAAAAAATGCATCAATGTTCTGGTTTCATGATGTTTTGCCAATTCTCTAGGCATACATTAAACAAACAAGATCCCACCTTGCTATATATATATATATATATATATATATATATATATATATATATATTGATCTTCAATGAAACATCATTGCAATTTATAGGTATTGTTTTCAGAAATATTGTATCTTTAAACAAAGAAGACATTGTAGGTCTGTTGTAATATATTGAGCATTTTAACAAAACATTGTTTCCCAATATGTTGTCACAAAATAACCTCATCACTCTTACCACCGCCTGATAACCTTTAACAATCCTTGAACGCATGTAAAGAACTGGGTCAAATATTCCTCAACAATCCATAAATACATAAAAGAAATGAGTCTTGGGGTACATCTACCACTAATTCAGCTCTATTTTTTTTTTTTTTTTTTTTAAAGATTGTAGTCCTTCTCAGTTATATGACCCCTTATTTGCTATCTCCTTAATCTCCTGGTGCAGTAACCCTGGTCTGCAGTATCTGAATAAGCATTCACATTTTCCACATTAAACTCTTCATTTTACCAGTGCATTCATAGTTCACAAGTATCTGGATATAAGCCATGCATTCATATTCTTTCTATACCACACCGATAGCCAAAGTAAATCTTTCAGTACTTGGCACAACAGAATGACCTATAAAGGGAAAGAAAATACAAACAAGAATCAGATGGTTTGTCTCTTAACTAATGTGTGTCTTAATGTTCAAAATAGTTCAGCTCCTGATTGCAGGAAACTCTATATGGCATTCGTCCCTCTTTCTGAAATCTGAATCAATGATACAGGCCTCTCGAACATGGAAAGAGAGAGAAATATCTAATTAAAATTCACTATTGCCAAGGAATTTACCTGCATAGCATGAAACAGTGTACTTTGAACCAGATGCCTGGATGCAATCTATAATCCGGATGCAATTTATGTATATCTATATATATTACATGATCTACTCATATTTTCAGATTTTTTTCACAACGTAGTGTTTAGGGAATAAAACCCATATATATTTACATTTTTTTTAGTAAGATCTTTTTGTATATTTAATAATACTATATATTTTTATAATCCACCTAAACAATTAAAGAAAAAAAATGATAGTAGTTGTCAGGTCTGTTTTGGATGGACCTAATATTTGAGGAGCCGGTACCCTATGGCAGAATGCAGCAGATCCTTGCAGCACACAACTTCCAGAGAGAGTTTGAGATGAGGACAGGTTGCAGTACACAACTTCCAGGTTGCAGTACACAACTTCCAGGTTGCAGTACACCACTTCCAGAGAGGGTTTGAGATGAAGACAGGTTCTGAGGAAGTGAGTGGAGGCATGGTAGCTTTATTTGAGTAATGCCTATGGGAAATGCAGGAGCAGGCAAACTTGTAGTCAAGGTACAGATTAAAAACTCAGGGCACAGGTGAAGAAAGCCCAAGGAAGCCCAAGAAAAAAGCCAGAGGCCGATGAGCCAGGAAAACAGATCAGGATCAGGAAGGGCAAGAAATGGAGAAAGGGTGTATGACTGCACCACATCAATAAAACTCACAGTAATGTGCTGTGCATCTGAGTGCGTCACGGAGCTCCAAAGCAATGCAACCGAATAGTATTTAAGCGAATCAGTGTTTAAGCTCTATAGCAATAGAACTCAGTTATGGTCAGAATGTATGAATGTATCACAGATGTCTTCTCGTTTTAATTGTGATATTTGATTGGCCGAGTGCTGTGTGTGTGTAATGGGAGGGAGGGGCTGAGTATGATGTCCATGGTGTGTATGTGTGGTTGTCTGAGTGTGATTGTTCATGGTGGTTGTGTGTGGGGAGGCTGTCTGTGATTTTGAGGGAGGACTGTCGGTGATTGTGTGTGGAGGTTCACTCAGTTTGATTGTGTGTAGGGGCTGGCTGATTGTGACCATGTGGTGGTTGCTGAATGCAATGAGGAGGGGGTGACTGAGCATTATTGTGCAGGGGTTGTGTGTTCATTTTTACTTTTAATGAACTAAAAAACATGTTAATGCACTAGTTATCAGGTTCTGATCTGTACCTCGGGTATCTCATATGTTGCTTCTATTGCACCCTAACTATAATGTTTAAATATGCACAATTTTGTGAAGATGGTATCAAATACAAACACACAGGTATACAAACACACATAAACATACTCACACACTTAAAGACACAGTGATGCAAACTCACAGTCATACACACACACAGTCATAAAGAAACACAGTCATACAGACACACAATTTTATAACATGACAGGAGGCTTCGTATTTGCTTAAGTCTCTCTTTACTAGAACTCCACAGCAGCACAGAAAACAACCAATCAGAAAAAAGTTAGGTACTATAAAACTCCCCTCCCCATGCATCATTTCCTCTTTCTTTGCTGCTCCGCATCAGTACAGGTCAGAGTACCACTGCCTCCTGCTTCTAGTGGGTGGCTTTGGGATTTATTATGATTTATATTTGATATCTCATTTATTTACTTTATTTATTTTCTGGTATCATATTTTCTCTTCAATATATTTTATATATATATTTTTTCCTTCCTACTGCTTATGTGGGTTATCGTTTTGTATTTAGATAGATAGATTGACTGTGTTTGGAATTCCTGCCTTTTAATTTTTTTCTTCCCCTGTCTTCTTGGGGAGACCTTTTCTTTTCTGTGGTGGTTTGGGGGGTTTCTCGGGGATTCCGGCATGCTGTCCGCCCCCTCCCCCCGCTACCCCACTCCTTTTTGTCCCGCCATTACTAGCTGTGGGCTGCATGCTGTATCGGGGTTTCAGGAGACTACCCTCGGGCGGTCTCCTGACTTCCCCGAATCCATTTGTTCTTTTCCGGCTACAGTGGTACTCGCGGTTGGACGTGAGTTCCCGGCGGCCGCTCCGGTCGCCCACGTGGCCGCCCGCTCGCCATGTGGCTGCCCGCAGCGCTGCCTTGTATAGCAGCTTCTTCACAGAGCCACGGGCAGCCGACCCGGCAGGGGAGAGTGCGCCTACTCGCGCCCCCCCCCCCCCCTCCGCCCACGGTTTTCGGAGCTCGGCTGTTGTCATCCTGCTGGGTTTTCACCGGCGGATTGCTTCAATGTCGTCAGGTTTGCCTTCAGTTTATATCAGGTTACTGCCTGTGTATAGCTCTGATTTGGTTACTGCCTGTGTATAGCTCAGATTTGGTTACTGCCTGTGTATAGCTCAGATTTGGTTACTGCCTGTGTATAGCTCAGATTTGGTTACTGCCTGTGCATAGCTCTGATTTGGTTACTGCCTGTGTATAGCTCAGATTTGGTTACTGCCTGTGTATAGCTCAGATTTAGTTTTGCTGCCTGTGTATAGGTCAGATTTAGTTTTACTGCCTGTGTATAGGTCAGATTTAGTTTTTGCCTGTGTATAACTCAGATTTTGTTTTCTGACTGTGTACAGCTCTGATTTCATTTTTCTGACTGTGTACAGCTCTGATTTCATTTTTCCGACTGTGTACAGCTCTGATTTCATTTTTCTGACTGTGTACAGCTCTGATTTCATTTTTCTGACTGTGTACAGCTCTGATTTCATTTTTCTGACTGTGTACAGCTCTGATTTCATTTTTCTGACTGTGTACAGCTCTGATTTAGTTTTTCTGACAGTGTATAGCGCTGATTTAGTTTTTCTGACAGTGTATAGCTCAGATTTAGTTTTTTCTACTGTGTATAGCTCAGATGTAGTTTTTTCTACTGTGTATAACTCAGATGTAGTTTTTTCTACTGTGTATAACTCAGATTTAGTTTCTTCAACTGTGTATAGCTCAGATTTAGTTTTCTGACTGTGTCTAGTTCAGATTTAGTTTTACTGACAGTGTATATCCGCTGCAGTGTAGATCACGGATTAATGTGAGTTACAGGCGTTATAAACTTTGATTCATGTGCTTCACGGTATATATTTTTTCGGATCCAGTTATGGAGTCTCAGAGAGGAGACTGCCCTGGTATGTATTCGCTGCCCATGACGTTTGTATATAAAGCTAACAGACCTGGATCTGGCTCAAACTGGTATGGGAGACCAGTCTGCACTGATACTATACAATTTTTTCAAATATGATGATGGTATCTATATTTATGATGGAAACATCAAACAGCTCTGTGTGAGCATGTGCATTCCAATTCACAGTTTAAGGAGCGTATTGCTCAATTTATCTTAATTTTCTACCCAAACTCGGTGGTCCCTACTACTCATTCAAGACCCGTAGTAAAGCGCTACGGAATTGGAGGGCGCTATATAAATAACAGATACTCATATGATAATATACATCCTAAGAACGGCCTGCTATATCTGTGCCCATAAGAACGGCCTGCTATGTCTGTGCCCATAAGAACGGCCTGCTATGTCTGTGCCCATAAGAACGGCCTGCTATGTCTGTGCCCATAAGAACGGCCTGCTATGTCTGTGCCCATAAGAACGGCCTGCTATGTCTGTGCCCATAGGAACGGCCTGCTATGTCTGTGCCCATAAGAACGGCCTGCTATGTCTGTGCCCATAAGAATGGCCTGCTATGTCTGTGCCCATAAGAACGGCCTGCTATGTCTGTGCCCATAAGAACGGCCTGCTATGTCTGGGCTCATAAGAACGGCCTGCTATATCTGGGCTCATAAGAACGGCCTGCTATGTCTGTGCCCATAAGAACGGCCTGCTATGTCTGTGCCCATAAGAACGGCCTGCTATGTCTGTGCCCATAGAACGGCCTGCTGTGTCTGTGCCCATAAGAACGGCCTGCTATGTCTGTGCCCATAAGAACGGCCTGCTATGTCTGTGCCCATAAGAACGGCCTGCTAGGCCGGTGCCCCATTTATTGGCCTCCTATGTCGGTGCCTATTTGTATGGCCTACTATGTCGGTGCCTATTTGCTTGGCCAACTATTCTGTGTCCATTAGTTTGGCCTGCTGGGCCTGCTCTATTGGTGCCGAACCCCTTTTGGCCGCAGGCCTGGGGGAATATCACTGAGGAGAAGCCAGTGCCCACCAGTGACATGGAAATAGGCAGGTGTCCGGACAAGCACCATTGCCATACTCTCCAAGAGGACACCAATATACGGCCATCTGGATATGGTAGGTAGGGTGAAGGCCCTAAACCTCAGACCTGAAGGGCAAGTTTTCTTACGAAGACCCCGGACACACATCCGCGGTTTGCACCAGACCGGCGACGGCACATCTCCAAGGAGAACTTTGCACAGGCAAGGACCGGTACTCAGACACCTACAGGAGAACGCAGTGTTTTCCTTGTCTTTATCAGCTAACTCCGTATCTGCCTCCCGGTATCCATATAGCTATCGGTAGTTATTCCTGCGTAAGGTTGGCTCCTGGCCCTGTTCAGTGGGGCTTACTTGTCTTGCCTTCCGGCCTGCTATTTGCCTTCTGGCTGAGATAGAATTTGCGTTTTTACTCGTATCTACGTTATTGTTGTCTTTTTCGTTTTCGTGACTTCCTTTTCCTTTCGCTCGGGTCGTCGAGAGGCCTGACTTGACCTCCTCCGACCTCCCGGGTGCTCGTGGATTGCGGAGAACGTCTCCAGCTTTCCTCAGACTACCAACGGTCCGCCTGGACCCCGCGCGCGCGCACGGGATCCGGACGGTCAGTTGATAGTTTTTCCATCGTTTTCCCGTAAATTTCCCTCAGCCTTATGCTGATACTCGTATTTGGTGTACCCTATAGTTGGTCACCCTGAGTCCCTAGGGATCACAGGAGGGTGCGGCCCTCCATCACTTCGATCCGAGAATATTTTATCTTCTGGAACAGAGAGCAAACCCCTCTCGGATACGGAACCGGACACTGATTTGTTATTAGAGGGCGCAGCCCTCCCTCAACCTCAGCCAGAGACTGAGCTGGATACAGGGGTCATGTTTGGAGGAAACATTCTCATAGAGAGGAACGGTCACGGATGCAGACTCTACTGTTTGGTTATTTACGGGTGCGGCCCGCTCAGGCTATCAGCCGGACGTTAGCACGATATTTGATCACATTAGTAGAGAGCACGGCTCTCTCATACACTCGATGCTCTACGGTGTCATCCATTTGTTCATCACACAGACTTATACCTGTGCAAGACATCGATGACTACATGGAGGGGCGTCCCTCCTGCATTCAAGTAGATCTGACGTCCGTGCTACTGATTTCGATATAGAGGACTGCCTGGTCATGCAAGATATATGCATATACATATTTAGACTGGATCCCTCTGGTCTATCTCCTGTAATGGAGGGATATTCTCACAGAGGTATAACGAGAGGTGACTCCCACTTATTTATACACATTCCTGGAGATGGTACGGCTATCGGATGGAACTCAGGTATTATGTGGGTGCAGGTTTGGGTATATTCTGCACCATAAAAAGCAGAGGATTGCTTTCTGTTTTTGGATATCCAGACCGTTGTGAACAACTGCTCAGACAGTTTCTCCCATACTTAGGTGGCAGGAGATACGGGGACCTTCATGGAGCAAACGGGCTCTGCCTTGCTCGGGTAACAGGATTAAGGAGGGCCTATTACCCGCTCTGAGGGTAAAAACCGTACGTATGGTTCACATGGTGAGATCGGATACCCCGGTTTGTCTTGACCTCCCCGGTCATCAGATCTTGGGATAAGATGGCAGGACTGCCCCGTCTCCTCGAAACGCATACCTGGTGATCAGGGTTCGGAGATGGAGGACCCTCCGTCTATTCTCTAGTTATTCCTCACGGGAGCTGTTTTTGTTGGATTCGCGCTACCCTACTTTTCTACTATCGTCGAGGAGACCTGCGAGACCTTATGGTGGTACCTGGTATACCCCGACCCCTACACAGACATCTTTCACTCTTGGACGGGGGCATTTCTGGTTGGATATCTGCGTTCCTGTTTGCACTTTCCATTCCTTTGAAGATTTCTGGGATTCCCTATTCCCAGAATAGTCGACCACCGTTCCTCCACTCAAGTTCAGCTCGGAACCCTGAATGGAGGTCCTTTGGAGCCTTTTCTCTACGGCGTCCGAAGTTTACAAAGTCCGTTTGGAATATTGGAATCACTTAGTATGCGGCTGGTTTGGCCACACTCTCGCCTGCATTATGGATTTATGCTCGGATGAGACACCCCACCGGGTAGGACAGGAAGGTACGAAAGATCCTCCTCGGTTACTATTGCGATTTTGTTGGTGGTCTTCGGTGCATTCCTTGAGATTGGAGATCTCCCTGCAAGGCTGCATCGCCGAATGGCCCTGACACGATCGGAGGAGCCGCCTTACGGGTCATGAGTTGAGACTTGGTGTCAGTTTTTTTCTCGCGACCCTAAGTCCTGGATCGGATTTCGAAGTTATACATCTACAGGATTGTGGCTAATAGGTCAGCTTACCAGCTCAGGGACCGGCTTCTAGGAACAGGTTGCTACACCACGTTCAATGGATTTACCGACGGAGGGTGCTTTTTTCCGTATTTGAGATACTTCGTCGGTTGGCATCTTCTTTGACCCGTCGGCTGTCATTTATCGTATTTGGAATGTCCAATTAGGATTACTCTGATGTTTCCTGGAATAATTACCAGCGACACAAACAGCGTTGGATTGGTGAACTGAGCGTTGAAACAGCAAATACGAAGCCTCCTGTCATGTTATAAAATTGTAGATTATGCTAGCTTTAGTGTACCTATAATCTTAATTTTATTAATGACAGGAGGCGAGTATTTCCCACCCATTCTTGTCCCTCCCTTGTTTAATGTTATAGTTTAGATTATCAGGTAAGTATGCAACTCTGTTTGTTGTCTCTGCTACCTGTCGCTTGTTCCTTATGTCTGTTTTTTTCCATAAGTAGGGTTGGGATATTTACATATTAGGTTAATTTGGTTGCTACATTGGGTACCTACATGTTATTCAGAGTACATTTCATTGGATAATCAACCTGTTCGATTCTGTTTTTCTCTCGTTTCAGTTTACAGTCCATCTACACGATCTAGTTTGACGGTTACACTTGGATGGTGGACATCGTTATATTCATCGTATCTAGGACTTCGTTTCTTCCCCATGATGTTCTCTGCCTTTTATTCTGTTTTGTCGCAGCTTGAAAGAGGAAATGATGCATGGGGAGGGGAGTTTTATAGTACCTAACTTTTTTCTGATTGGTTGTTTTCTGTTCTGCTGTGGAGTTCTAGTAAAGAGAGACTTAAGCAAATACTCGCCTCCTGTCATTAATAAAATTAAGATTATAGGTACACTAAAGCTAGCATAATCTACAATTATATAAAACACAGTCATATAGACAGACAGTTATACCAACACACATATACATACTCATACAGACACATATACACATAGTATTGTAAACTCACAGTCATACTGACACACAGCCATGCACACATTGTATGCAGTCACTCATGCAGAGCCACATAACTTATTACAAGTCTTATCTGAGCAACCAGGACCAGCTACAAGAGGAAGGATTTAACACATTTAGCCATTTACTAGAAATGTAACTTTGTTGGATGTTTTAAAATAATTGCAATTAGGAGAAAAATATGGCCATTGCATGCCATGATATTATCAATTATGCTAGAACTATTATTGTAGGTTCTGTTAACCTGGTGCTGTTTTTTTGCTGT
This sequence comes from Pelobates fuscus, assembly GCF_036172605.1. Lineage (NCBI taxonomy): Eukaryota > Metazoa > Chordata > Amphibia > Anura > Pelobatidae > Pelobates > Pelobates fuscus. The sequence goes on along the minus strand of NC_086327.1, from coordinate 86,596,245 downwards.
AAACGTTAACCCTTGATGATACAATCAGTATCACTGAGTTGAAAGGTAACATATTTTACCTTATAATTAGTTGGAAACTTGTATAATATAACTGCATCATTCCTATAAAATATTCCACTATTAATCCTTGTTTTTTCATCCAATTCTGTATTTTTTATTAATGGCAAGTTATCCATGCAGGCCCACACCTGCCTTTTATACCAGCAGAATCAATTCAATAGTTTACAAAAGAGAAATGGCGGCTGTTAACCCATTTTTTTAATCATGGTTGCAAGGAGTTATTGTTATTGTAGTTGCTACTACTCTGGGTTCTTCACCAACACTCCATAAATACTGTATAGGAGGAAAACATGTAATCCACCCACAGGCGTAGCTCGCATAGTAACCTTCATATGTAGAATTTTTAAAGTTGTTAGTGCTCTGGGCAGTGCTGCCCTTGTCCCAGCTGCCATCTCATGACCATGCTCTTAGTGGCCTTACGACAATCTGGATCTGTCAGCAAGGACAGGATGAAACTGCATGTGCAACATGGAGTACCGCCCTGTCACCTAGGTGCCTTTGGCGGGCAACCCAGCATCCACTAGTCACATAGGACGTTCCAGTGATCTGCGTCTGTGTATGGAATTGCGACATGGAACATATCATTGTCACAATCTGTGTCTGTGTGTGGTCCCTGGTACTGCATCACAACACCAACCAATACATGATGTCATGACTGTAGCATCCACTGCAGATATCATGATGACACTGTTTGGTGCAATAATGGATACCACATTCCAAGAAGTTTGCCCATGAGAAGGTAGAGCAGGTGCCAGGCCCATCACCTTAGTCAAATTAGTAAATGCTATGACCTTGTTTAACTGTACAGAATAAATGTCAAACTGTGGCTGTAACTATTGCAGTACAATTCACACGATGATCAGCTATCACAAGTAGAAAATTATGAGGAGTGTGGTTAACAATCAACTGGATGAGTTGAGTTAAATTTAAACATCTCTGCTCTGTATTATGGTTTTGTGAAGTGTATCCTTTTTCTATGTTGTTCCTGCTTGGCTTTCTTTTAACATGAATGGGTGGGCAAAGCATTTCTGGTTGCATGTACTTCTTGCGTTATTTGACATGAAAGGTGTCTATGCAAAAACTAGTTAGCTATACTTTCTGCAACATATTGTTGCTAATAATGCATATTCACAATTGTTAAGCACTTCTCAGGTTTCTTAATTCTAATCTGCACTTAATAATCTTCTTTGTATGTATACATACTTTTATTTCTGTCTTTTGACTCTGTTACATCCTCAAGAATACAGATAATAAGCCACGTCTTTGTGTCCAAGTCAAAGAAAAGCATTAGGGAATTTCTAAATTACAGTCTGTTGGTTTCATTTGAGGACTGGGTTCCCAACACATTTCTCAAAGCCAACCAACAGGCTAGGATTCGGTTATTTCCTAATTATATCACATTTCAATGACAAAGCTTGGACACCACTGTAATAGCGTATTGGTAGCTGCATAAAAAAGGAATTTAAAGGAACGCTATAGTGTTATGCATAAGGCTATAGTGATCTAGTGGCAGTTTAGTGTTAGGACACTTCTCCCTCCTTTTGGAGAAAAAATCTGCACATTTTTGAGTGGTCTTTTATTGTGATTAGCCTAAGGCACACCTGTGCAATAATCATGCTGTCTAATCAGCATCTTGATATGCCACACCTGTGAGGTGGATGGATTGTCTCGGCAAAGGAGAAGTGCTCACTAACACAGATTTAGACAGATTTGTGAACAATATTTGAGAGAAATAGGCCTTTTGTGTACATAGAAAAAGTCTTAGATATTTGAGTTCAGCTCATGAAAAATGGTAGAAAAAACAAAAGTGTTGCGTTTATAATTTTGTTCAGTGTAGAATTCAAGACTGTTGCAAATGTAACCTGTATCTCAAAGGTTTGTAAACATTCCATATTGCTTTCCAAGCTTTCTCTTTTCACATAGTCATGTATTAGTGCACTTGGTTTCTAACCTGTCTATTGGCATGAAAAACTGAGTTTTAAAGCATGAGGTCAATGTGAAAGAAGCCTATAGAAGCTTGAGCTAGAAATCTGAAAACAGTGCCAATGATGTTTATATAGATAATAATAACAAAGTGTTTAACCAGGAAAGGTACATTCAGGTATTCACTGGTTTCCAAGTACATCCTGGGGATGTTATTTTTACCCAATTTAATAGTACTCATTTTATCTACCTAGGAAGGATGAAGGGCTTAGTCAACCTTGCCATGACCTGAACCTGCATTTTCCAAGAGTTGAACAGACTCTATCGATGATGCATTAGCCCACTGAGCTATCTCATATAGATGTGTGCATTGTGCAAGGGATTCTGGGAGAGTTTTTTACTCTAGCCCAATATTTTGTCTGGATGTGTCCAGTAAAAGGTGTTTGAGATCACTTATTTTTAAAGAGTATATATGTTTTGTCATTACAATGAATAATATCGAACTAAGAGAATATAAGTAGTCTGAAAAAAAGCCAGATAATAACATTATTCTAAAATCTTAGATGAAGAACTAATTCTCCTAATTCAACATGTAATAAAATGTATATTGAGGTTTAGACATGTTTATCCAATATGTAGTGTTTAGTGATAATAAGGACATATAAAACATTTCAGGGTATATTTATATATTTGATTTATACATAGTGGCATATATACCAATATAGAAATAAGTAATATACTAATATTTAGTTTTGTTTAGTTACAAAACACTCAAATAACACTAACAAATATTTAACGTATTTATTTTAATCACACAAGAAAAAAAGGCAGCAAAATACATTTCTAACAGCTTTCAACAGTGCGTCCCCATTTCTAGAAAAAAAAAAGAGGAAAATAGAAAAATCTTTAAGATAGCAGAATGGAATTGAATGCAGTTTGTTTGTAGATGTATATATATTGCCTTGTGCAGAGCCCAATTTATTAAGCCTTATGCAGTCTATCACGTAAATATTGAATGCCTAGCAAAGGGAACAGGAGAAAATAGAAACATAAAAAATTAATCTGCAGCAAATGATAAAAAAAAAAAAAAAAGCCTTCTGCCGATAATGTGATTGGACTGTCAGTGGAAGTAGTCAATGTTATTTTAAAGTTGCCACTTTTTTCATTTATGTATTTGTTTTGTATTCTGTTGTTATGTTTCTATGTATGTTTGGTTTCCAGGCTAGGTCAGCGGGTGGCCAAGCAGAGAAAATGAGTCCCTGCAGCTGTAATAATGGTATGTGTCACAGACTGAGGTAAGGGTCCGTGATAATACAACACTCGGCTTTGACTCTTGCCCAGGAAACCTTCTGCTCCAGGGCAATGTTTGAAAGTGAGCGGATTTAACCACTTCTCTTCATGTGCTTTTCAGCCCACTGATCCCACAAATTGAGTCAAATAAATATAGATATATATTTATAACTTCATCCGTGAACACAAAATGTTCCATAATACTTTTTTTTGCTCCACAGTAAATCTCTCACAATACACGCGCATTTCATATGGTTTCCTGTTCTCATCAAACCACGGTTTGATCATCATTTAACAATATTGTGGAAAAAGGTATTGTGCAGGTAACCACCAAAGAAGTCTTATTAGATATTGGTTTAACAACCAAAATATTCTTCAACCTTTTATGATAGGCTTTGGGAAAAGGTTTCTGATTTCCCCTGATGTAGTGCTATGATTTGCTCTTTTTCATTTTCAAATTCATGTTGAATGTATTTTTGTTTGTTTTATAGTTAATTTAGTGAATGTTAGATGTAGAATTGACCAAGGTTTTGGGGAAGTCAAAAGCACCTTAGGCAATAGGTTGATAAAAAAAAATAATAATAATAAAAAAAAAACAGCTCCTTTTTAAAAGAACTTTGAGAGCTCAATGTTCTGAAATTTAGAGAATGCTAGATCCCAATATTTGCTTTTTTAAATGTAATATTATAGTAATCCGATGGTGTACAAAACACCAAGCACGAAGATACGTACAGCAACATTCATTAAAGTTATTTCTGAAATAGTGCAAGTGGGCCTGCCTTCACATTGACTCCACCCATGTTCTGACAATTTTTGTTTAGATTTTACCCATTTTGGATTTGGGCACCACTTTTTTTTTATTATTATTTTTATTATGCCACACAATTAAGAGCCATTATATAGCCTTTAAAAATGCTGCTTAAAGATTTTTTAACTTACTGTTTCTTTGTTGTAAAACACATCTTTGATTTGATTATCACTAAAATTGATACCTTCATAAATTGTTTTATACTTAAATATTTTATTATACTTTATAATGCCTTATTTCTACTTATTTCAGCAAGACACATCAACTCTCTTTCCCCTGTGGTTGACTTTTTTTTTTTTTAAATAAGAAAGAAAAAGACACAAACATTTCCATCAGCTATAATAAATGGCATCTTTTTAATAATGCATTATCAAAAAATATCTGTTTTACTTCATTATTCTATAAACATTAGTTAAAGGCCCAGAATAAACAACCAGAGTAACACTAATATACCTGTAAATAAAATATGTAAAATATGTTTCCATACAATATGAGTATTATTTTTTGTCTTTTTCGAAAGTCTAAATCTAGCTTTACTTATAATTTAATTATATTGAATATACCATTATTTTATTTCATCCTATTAAGACTAATTTGCTGTAACTATAATTTTCATACTGTTTTTACACAATAGAAGATTAATATGGTAGGTTGCATTTTAAAATCATTCTATGCAAAGAAAATATTAATTACAGTAAGCAATTTCTGCTGCATAACTGATTTGTATCATTACTCCCGAGTATCCCATACAAAGTATTTCATAGTACTAAGAATCCTCTAAAATATTTTGTTTCATTCCTAGAAAAAAGGAAGTCACTCTTCAACTTTAGTTTTGTTTTTTTTTAATAATAATAATAATCTAACCTACACAGGACCTCAATGTCACCAAGTAGCAAGAAGGAGAGACAGAACAGGAGGCCAGATCTACAGAAACTAATGTCAATTTTCTGCATCAAATATTTTGATAATTAAACAAAGCTGATCAAGAGAGCAAAACAGCATGCCTTCTGAGCACAGGAAGGCAAGGTCCATAAAATAGACTAGGCAGAATGTGCCAGAGGCGGCAGGCTCAGATTAATGACACTCCAGTAATAGATTTTCCCAGGAACAGTCACACACAGGAGACATCTACTATGTAGCCACAGCAGAGAGAGGGCTTTTAAAGGCACAGGAACCTTAAATCAAATGATGTAAGTGGTTGCTTGTGTATACCAAATCCTTTTTATAGTTTGGGAATAACCATTTTAATTTTAAACACAACACAGCAAACTTTGCAAGAATGAAAACAACTAAACAATACGGTTGAACAATGTTTAGCTCAATTGCACAAAAGAGATTCATTTTTATCTGAGAACTTAGGACACTCATGTAAATCTGCATTTACTAATTAACTACTATTTACTAACAAGTAGCTTTGTCCAGGGTGAAATTGTTTTTTATATTTATTATGCATTTTTCATATTCACATTACGCACAGTGCAGGGTGAAAAATTGTATAGTTCTTCCAAGACAGTGCAGGGATTTTTTTTTTCCTAGTCGGTAGTTTTTAGTTCATGCCACTGTTCTGCTTAACCAAATTTCAATACCCCCCCCAAAAAAATTCAGCAAAGCTATTTGGGCAGCCAAAACAGCAGGACTGTGCTGACTTGAAAAAATGGCTACAATATTCCCTTGACGAATGGCAAAAATGTTCAAGAGTTGGCTGGAAGAACCGTTCATGGGATAATGCATACTGTCTGCCCCTGTTCGCTAGTAATATTAGGCTCAAAATCCCCCTGCTTTGCCTAAGAGTGGTAGTGGAGTAAATACTGATGGTTGGTTGTGAGGAAAGATATACAGCACCAGTGGACCTACTGCCTGTCCTACTTTTTTTTGAAATCTTTCTGCCTCTTCCTCAGTAATACAGACCTTGTGGTGTCTTTGCATAGGTTGGTTCAGACTAGCACTTGTGAGATGACTCTTCACTGTCCCCCTACTCACATCATTTGCACTTTGCAAATTGCTCTAATGGAAAGCTGTCAAAGCAATGTAAAACTTTGCTTTGACGTGATGTACAAGCCTTAGCCCTTGACCTTGTGGCTGATAAAGTTGCGGGTGGATTTACATCTTTATAAGCTGTCGAAACACTAGCCGCAACACTAGCACATGGTTGTCGAATGCTAATGGGAAGGAGGTAATGGTGTTAATAATGGTCACTGAATAAGCTGCTTCTAACACTAGTAGGAGGTGATGCTCCACCATTTCCATAAGATGAAGTGATTCTACTGCAGACAGAAATGGACTTAGACAAAGTAGCGAGTGCACAGAGATGTGGTGATGCTTTAACTAGCTATGGTAAAATGAGCTGCAGTGGCAGTGGACTCAGCAGCACAATTGTTTTAGCATGAAATAGTTGAGGAGAAACATTCAATTGCCTCCTAGTTGGTGAACTATTATTTAACTTGACAAGTATAAGTGGGACATTATGCACCTGAGGAGGGTCAAGCAAGGTTGAAAATGCTTTGTGTTGTGTGACAAAACTATATACTGTATTCCCCAAGTTACTTTCCCTGCGTTTGGTAGATAAATCGACCGAACACTGATCACCCCCCTGGCTCATTAAGTTCAAAGAAACCATAGACTTAAGTGCTCTCCCTGTGTAGCCGCCATTCGTATAATTGAACAACACATACTGGAGAAAATGGCGTCCATCTTGTTACACGAAAGCAGGCAGCGGAACTTGGTCGTCGAGTGTCTGGAACTCTAAGTCAGATACTCGACCTCACTAAAACCGGCCAAACTTCACAAACGCCTTCTTCTTTCCACTACAAGCCAGGAGAGCACTGTTCGGTAGTTTGTTTTGCATGAACAAGGTGAACAAATGCTACCTATGAGCCAGGGGAACCGTTTGTCTTTTTGTTCGTTTTAGAACTCCCAAAATTAACCGAACCGCTACCACCGAATCTCTGGAACTGTTTTGGGTAGACACCTCATGTGCGGTCGGCCAAAACTTTAGCCCAGTGGCGATTGGGCTGTATTGGTGGGATCTGAATGTTATTTGGACAACTTGGGCGCTATCCCGAGATATCATATTTGTGGGGATTCCTCTATGTTTTATATGCTTATGCTTAGTCATTCTGACACAGAAATTCAGGGGCGTAGTGTGGGAGTGTTCTGGGCGTGTTTTACTGTATCCTTGCTGTGTATAAAAGTGGACCATCTGGTCATAACAAAATATTCCTGTTGTACCCTTCATCAACGTCTTGACTGATGTTTGGGTATGTGACCGATGAACCGCTGGAATTACCCTTATGCATAACTTCGATTTCGGAAATGGACGAATCAGCGCTCTATCCGAACGGGTTATAATCCCTAATTACCTAGCATTTTGTGTGCATTTGAACGAACGGGTATACGAAATACCAGGCATTGGTTACATGCTGTAATTATGTTTTTATCTACATTTGTGTTCTGTATTGTTTTAATCTTATTACTAATTATTTACCTATATCATGGTTTCTGAGAAGTTCCATCAGTTACAGTGGACCAAAATCAAAAGGTGGCTCTCTAGTGAATATTGATGGCTACTTCCTGATTTGTGTCTTTACAGTTTAGAGCCAACAACAAATAAGCTCTGAAAATTGTGAGTATTACATTTAGATTGATTCAATATAGATTGTTATTCATTATTTGGTTGCACTATATTATAAATAAGCAGTAATCAACAAATTATCTACCTGAATCAGAATATAAGGGCATAAAAAATAGCAATTCTTAGAACAAGCATATCAATCACTCTGAATATTGAAAATCAGTTAACAGTAATAGGATTGGTTGGAGTATCAGAGGTTGCCTCTCCTGATCTACTTGCTTAGAGATCTAAAACTTTTTAGACCTCTTTAATGTGAGCATATCTTACCATCATAGAATTCACAATTATAAAACATAGAAACATTTAAATACATAAAGGGAATCAACACAGTATAGAGGAGACTATATTTAAAATAAGAAAAACTACCACAACAAGAGGACATAGTCTTAAATTAGAGGGACAAAGGTTAAAAAAATAATAATATCAGGAAGTATTACTTTACTGAGAGGGTAGTGGATGCATGGAATAGCCTTCCAGCTGAAGTGGTAGAGGTTAACACAGTAAAGGAGTTTAAGCATGCGTGGGATAGGCATAAGGCTATCCTAACTATAAGATAAGGCAAGGGACTAATGAAAGTATTTAGAAAATTGGGCAGGCTAGATGGGTCGAATGGTTCTTATCTGCTGTCACATTCTATGTTTCTATGTTTCTATGTTTCTATAAAGCAATCCCAGGCATTATAATTGTTCCAAATCCAGGGTTCCCTGGTGTCTCACTTTTAAGGACAACAGGGGACTGTCCCAAGAAAGTGTAGTGTGAGTAAATTAATTACATCTTAACCTATAGATATTTATCTTTTTCCTGACATTCTTGTGAAGGAGACAGTTTTGAATATTTTCTATTATGGAGTTATCTATCAGGGCAGTAGTACATCCAATAATACTCTTCGTAGGAAGGACTTATGGCATATACTCAGCACAGTCACTGAAAATAATGGAAAGACTAACACATTCACTGTAGAAATCAAATTAATTTACTTTAAAGTAGCGTATACGTTTGTTTATTTTCATTTTTTTTTATGCCTTGAAAATGAGTTAAAAATGCAGCCTAAAGTAGTATCCCCTTTGATATTTTTTATAGTTCAGTTTTAAAGTTTCACTAACTATTGAGAATTAGTAACAGAATCACAGTCACTATTATCTAACCTAGAAACGTTATTTATGAATAGCTGAGATTTAAGCTGTGGCTGGATAATTAAAAAAAAACAACAACTGCTACTACATATGCAGAGTAATAAGCATTTTATTTAAATAAAACAGAAGTTCAGGTTTGCTTAGAGGCATTTATTATGTGGTATATTATATTATATAAAAAAAAACTGCTTACAACACATATACGTTTGGCAAACTCATTAATTCATTTGGATTCCACTACCACCTGTACGCTGATGACACCCAGATATATCTCTCCTCCACTGACCTCTCCCCTGCTGTAGTACAATATGTTTGGATGTCCCGCTTTCTGAAACTCAATCTCTCTAAAACTGAGTTTCTTATTTTTCCTCCTCATAACACTGATCCTCCACCTTCACTCTCCCTGCAGGTTGACGGTACCTGCCTCACCCCATCCTTTCAAGCTCGCTGTCTTGGTGTCACTTTGATCATGACCTCACCTTTGCGTCTCATGTCTAGTCTGTTGCTAAAACCTGTCGATTCCAACTTAAAAACATTGCCCGCATACGCCCCTTTCTTAAGCAGGATGCTGCCAAGGAGCTTGTTCATGCTCTAGTAATCTCTAGCATCGATTACTGTAATTCTCTCCTAATTGGTCTCCCCAGAAGCAGTACTGCCCCCCTACAATCTGTGGTGAATGCTGCTGCCAGGCTGATATTTCTCTCCTGTTGCTCCTCTCACACCTCACCCCTCTGTCTATCCTTACCCTGGCTTCCTGTACCCTACATGTGTCAATTTAAAATTCTAACCCTTACCTATAAAGCTCTTACCAACTCTAGCCCCTCTTACATTTCTTCACTGATTCATAGGTATGCCCCCTCTCGGTCTCTCCACTCTACTGGTGACCTTCTCCTTTCTGCTGCTAGCACCCTTACTGCAAATTCACCCATCCTTTCTCATGGGCAGCTCCTTTCCTTTGGAACAGCCTGCCTACCCCTGTCAGACTCTCTCCTAGTCTTCAATCCATTAAGAAGTCCCTCAAAACCCATCTTTTCAGGAATGCGTATGGCCTCCAAGAGTAACTTCTATCTCTCAAACCTACTTCTCACTCTCCTATAGGGCCAAACTAACCATCTCCAAAAAACACTATTTAGGAAACCGACAATGGCGCCATTTGAAGGGATAAACTCCCGAGCTCGCAGTCCCAGATTTACCTGTTTCTATCAGAGGGATCCTCCAAGGAAGCCCATAACACGGATTTACCGGTCTCTACCTTGCTGGTCCAAATAAGATTTCCCAAAGATACTTACACTGAGCAAATATATTGGAAACTTTGGGTCCTTTTTCCTGCACTTTAAGGAATCTACATTACATCTACAACTCACCAGGAGGCCTCCCAGACTATCTTGTGGTGAGATCAAACCATGACTTTATCCCAGAATTTAATTTTTCTTATATATATTACCGTATATACTCGAGTATAAGCCGAGTTTTTCAGCCCATTTTTTGGGCTGAAAAACCCCAACTCGGCTTATACTCGAGTCAAGGTCTGTATTATGGCAATTTGCATTGCCATGATACAGACTGGGGGGAGAGGGGGGCTGGCAGAGCTGTAACTTACCTGTTCTGCAGCTCCTGTCAGCTCTCTCCTCCTCTGCGCCGTCCGGTCAGCACCTCGGTCAGCTCCCAGTGTAAATCTCGCGAGAGCCGCGGCTCTCGCGAGACTTACAGTGTAAGCTGACAGAAGAGCAGAACGGACGGCGCAGAGGAGGAGAGAGCTGACAGGAGCTGCAGAACAGGTAAGTTACAGCTCTGCCAGCCCCCCTCTCCCCCCACTGAACTGCCACTGGACCACCAGGGAAGGAGAGCCCCCCTCCCTGCCATATATCAAGCAGGGAGGGGGGACGAAAAAAAATATATAAATAAAATAAGAAATAATAATAACAAAATAATAAGAATATAAAAAAAAATAATAATAACAAAAAAAAGGGGTATAAGGACCACTATGGGAGGGGGGGGTATAAGGACCACTATGGGAGGGTGGGGGTGGGTTAAGGACCACTATGGGAGGGAGGGGGGTATAAGGACCGCTATGGGAGGGAGGGAGGGGGGGTATAAGGACCACTATGGGAGGGAGGGGGGGGATAAGGACCACTATGGGAGGGAGGGGGGATAAGGACCACTATGGGAGGGAGGGGGGGATAAGGACCACTATGGGAGGGAGGGGGGGGGTAAGGACCACTATGGGAGGGAGGGGGGTATAAGGACCACTATGGGAGGGAGGGGGGGATAAGGACCACTATGGGAGGGAGGGGGGGGATAAGGACCACTATTGGAGGGAGGGGGGTATAAGGACCACTATGGGAGGGAGGGGGGGTATAAGGACCACTATGGGAGGGAGGGGTGGGATAAGGACCACTATGGGAGGGAGGGGGGGTATAAGGACCACTATGGGAGGGAGGGGGGGTATATGGACCACGATGGGGGGGATAAGGAACACTATGGGAGGGAGAAGGGGGATAAGGACCACTATGAGAGGGAGGGGGTGGGATAAGGACCACTATGGGAGGGGAGGGGGAAGTAAGGACCACTAGGGGAGGGGAGGGTAAGGACCACTAGGGGAGGGGTGAGTCAGGACCACTGGGGGGGGGGTGAAGGAACACGGGGGTGGGGAGGTAAGGACCACTGAGGGAGGAGGAGGGGAAGTCAGGACATATGGGGGGGGAGGGGGCGGCAAATTTTTTTTGCCTACGGCGGCAAATATCCTTGCACCGGCCCTGCACACACTGCATTCATGCACACACACACTGCATTCATGCACACACACACTGCACTCATACACACACTGCACTCATACACACACGCTGCACTCATACACACACACATACGCACACACTGCATTCATTATACACACACTGTAAATAAATATTCAATTAATATATTTTTTTTAGGATCTAATTTTATTTAGAAATTTACCAGTAGCTGCTGCATTTCCCACCCTAGTCTTATACTCGAGTCAATAAGTTTTCCCAGTTTTTTGGGATAAAATTAGGGGCCTCGGCTTATATTCGGGTCGGCTTATACTCGAGTATATACGGTATTTATTTCATTTTTTTTTTTTTTTTTTTTTTTTTTATACATATTTTGCTTTTTTTTTTAGAGACAGATTTTGATATATTTTTTCATGTGATTTACATATTTATACTTATATCATACTTTATACTTTTCTTATCTATATGGTTTTTTTTTCTGTCTCCGATTTTTTGTATATATGTTGTAGATATTTTATTTTGTGTTGCACTCTAGACTGATTGTATAGGTATATCAAGCACTGTACCTTCTTTTTTGTACTTGAGCTGTGTATAGGTAAACAACATTTTTTGGTGATCTGACATTAAGTGTTTTATACTCTGTCTCTACACTTTTAAATTGGTGGGCAAACCATTGAATAGGGCTATCATCATACCTTTGGTGTCTTTACACAGGATAGATGAGTACTATCTCCAATTTTATTAAGTGTGGCAATACATTTATATTCATATGCACTTTCTTTCTTGAGTGCAGTATCATTTGGTGATTTTGTATTTTGGGATTTAGGGTCTTTAGAGGTGACCTAAATACCTGCACCTTTTATTTTGACTGAGTGAAAGTACTATTTGATTTTTTTAGGAGTAAACATTGTGTTGTCACTTCATAACTGCCATCTTTATGGACTCTTGGCCTAATCTGTCCAGTGATAACATATTACTCTAGCCTAGCCACGGTGCTACAATTTGTCATATGTTGCCACAGGTTATATTGTCTATGGCAGGGGTAGGCAATATTTGGAACTCCAGATATTGTGGACTACATCCCCCAGCCATTATAGCCATAATGCTGGCAAAGCATCATGGAAGGTGTAGTCCACAAAATCTGGAGTGCCCACAGTTGCCTAATCCTGGTCTATAGCAAAACAAAATGACTACTAATTTTATATAACAAACAGTCACATCACAGAGGTTTAGTGCAAATAGAAATCCATTATCAATCGTGATCCCCTGCAGCTGGAATACATAAAAGGCCTATGAAGAATTGAAAATCGGAAATAGGCTTGAAAGATTGTTGAATACTAATATGATCACTTTACAGGCATGGGTTAAATTTTCTGATCCAAGATTTTTTTTGTAATCAATACCAGACCTCCTGGCTACTACTCACTGCTTGTCTGTACTTTCTTTTTTGCTAACAAGGCAAAGTTGGAACATTTGTCTACCCGAGTGAAACAAGGGGAAGTCTGAACGTGATCTTAGCAGATACCACTGAAAATAATATATGCATAAACCGCCAAGCTGAACTTTTTTCTGTGCAAGTGTTTTGTAAGTGTCATGTCAGAGTTGTGTATACACAATAGATAATACACTGTATTGCACTGACTTTATACTGTTCCTTAGGCAGTGGTGTTTTCATTTCATTTCTTTTCTTTTTTTTTTATAACTATCTCAAAATAATTCATCTCACATAAAGCATGTTCTCAAAGGAAATGAAAACAGACACGTTCTTCAGCCAAAATCTCCAACCTGGCAGCACTACGCTAGCTTCAAGGGATACACAACGATGAATTATAAAGATCATATATTCCATCAACATACTGCACCAAACTGTTCTTGGAGTTCCTAAAGTGAAGACAGACAATACATATTGATTTGTAATGAAACAAAAAACCTTTCTTTTTTTCCCCCAGAATATTTTCACGGTGAAGGTTATTGAATAGGAACGTGTGAATGAATTCAGATCACAATGAAATCCTTTAAAATCCAGGTGTGAAATGAATGCAGTATTTTATTTCCCTGAATTGTGTAAATCTTTATGAAAAAGCATTTATTTAACCCCCTATATTTCATTAAAAAAAAAACAATGAAAATAGTATAAAGCAGCAATTTACACAAATTAAATATTTTATGCGTTCATTCATCTAGGAATATCTGATGAGTAAACATTTTAGAGATGATATAATATGTAATTTCTTTAATTTAATTAACAGTAAGAGTGTAAAAGCTTAACAGGAAAGAATTAATATAATTGTGTTATATACAGTTGGTGTGTCGAAATTAAAATAGTCATATACTCAAATCAAGGATATTTGTAAGGAAATTGATGCAATTTTTATGAAAATCAGCTTCTTAAAAACAGCATTGGAGTTTGAAAGTAGAGTATATAGGGGAGAAAAACAATACGACAAAAGTATAGTCTTTACCTGCATGGATCAAGCAATTATACTCTGGACATTTTAATTAGCTGTGAGGTTTACACTTAAACATATTCCTTGGATAACATGAATCTATGTGTAAAAACATATTACCAGAAGTTAGTTTTCTAAAAACACAAATCTTAACATCCTGAGAAGTCGAATTTGTATTCAATTCCAAATAAAAAATATCTCAAAGGGGCTCCAAACAAAATAAGTCTCCAATTAAAAGTGTTATGTTTGACATGTTCAAGGAGCTCATTGGTCTATCATTCCCCAACACTGCACACAATGAACAGATCAACGTTGTAACAAATGTAACAAAGGGATACTATCGCCATGAAAACTCAGGTTCTCCATCCAATCCATAAACGGTTGGCATAGAATGAGGAAATGTTAGCTCCAATAGCTAATTATTCCTCTGGATTACATCAAACAAAAATGATTGTGAGTAAAAAGAAGCTCAACGTAATGCACAAAAAATAACCAAAACCAATACTCAAGTGGAAAATTAGAAAGAAATAACGTAATTTAGGTAGATGTTAAAATTCTTGATTATAAAGATGCAGCATGAATTATCAACCAAGAATAACCCTCCTTCTCGAAATCATTCTGAAACAGTTGTAGTACATGCTTTGCATCTGTTGAAGGCTTGGAAGATACAACTCAGGTGTCTTTAAAAACAAGTCAACTTACAAAACTGAACACATGGTGTTTTAAAGTGTAATTCATAGACTTATACCTAAATCAGTATTCACACAATTTTGTATTGTCAGTGTAATTTAGGATGTCTGTGTATAACTTGTGTATTTATTGTTGCTTCATTGTAGAGGGCATGTTTGCAAGTTTTGTTACATTGAGTTCAGTTCTTTTCTATGAGAAGAATGGGATTATCGGACAGTGATAATTGCCACGCATGCTATGTAGGTCCCAAATGTTTCTCTGTAACCAAGATCATGAAGGAATATGATCTCAGGTGAGGTGGATATATATTTTTACATTAGAATGTTAATTTTACAGTTTATTGTAGTAGTTATTTTGCTTAGAATGCCCTGGTTTAATATGAAGCTATTAAAGAATGGTTTGACATAAATTAAGGCTATTCCCAATTCCCTGGGTTCATCCTCATCAAAGCTACATCGATAATGTAGAATTAACACTTTCACATTGTCAACTTCCATACATTTGATTGGCTAAGAGTGCTGGACCTAACCCACCATCAGTAGTTTTAGCTAATCAATGTTGTCTTTGTAGAATAAAATTGAAATTGATCATGTAAATGTATTAATCCTGCATTTTCAGTTGTAGCCAAGATGGAAGTGGCCCCTGGACATCGTGAACAGACCCAGTTTATGTCAAACTGTTCCTAATCATTTTGATAATAAACTGGGGAAAGCGCCAAGGTACTATGGGCAACAGGACAACTGCAGCCAGCTATAATGATTATATGAGTTTTCCTTTAACCCCTTAATGACAAGTGACGGACGAGGTCCGTCACTCAGGGGAAACCCTTAACGACGAGTGACGGACCTCGTCCGTCACCCGTTAAAATTAACCCCAGATCGCCGCAATCGCGGCGATCGCGGGGTTAATGGTGCTCCGGTCTGCCTCTGTATTAGAGGCAGACTGGGAGCACCAGATTCGGCTGTCCCAGTTCATGTGCCCCCTCTGACAGCATGTCAGAGCGGGCACATGTGCTCAGTATACTCACCTTCCGCCTCCCTGCACTTCCGGGTTCACTGTGAAGTGCAGGGAGACAGACCAGTGCTGATTCTGCCCCTGTAAAAAAATAAATAAAGTTAAATTAAAATCCCACCCCCCCCCTTTACCCAGTTTAATAAAAAATTAACCCCTTCCCTGCCAATTGATCACTGACTACAGTGATCAATTGGCAGGGATTTCATTTTACTATGATCTGACTTTTTTTTTTAACCCCTGAGGGTTAATTCTTTTATTTTTTTAACCCTCAGGGGTTAAATTTATTTTATTAATTAATTTAAATATTTTAAAATTATAAATTTAGCTAGCTGGGGAGGGTAGAAGTTAGTGGGGAATTGGGGGATTTAGTGTTAAGCTAACTAGGGGTTAACGTTAAAAAAAGTTTTAAAATAAGCTTTAAAAAGTTAAAAAATTAAGATAAAAAAAAGTTTTAATAATGTTTAAGTAAAAAATAACCCCCCCCCCTTTACCCAGTCCAAATAAAAATTAACCCCTTCCCTGCCAGTCGATCACTGCCTACAGTGATCAAAATACAGATCACAGTATTATACATAAATTTTTTTTAGCCCGTGACGATTAAGTTTTATTTATTTTTTAACCCTCAGGGGTTAAATTTATTTAATTAACTAATTTAAATATTGTTTAATTAAATGGGTGGGCGTTATGGGAAAATGGGGAATTTACTGTTAGTGCTGCTTACTGCTAGTTAGGGGTTAACGGTAAAGAAAAAGCTTAGAAAAATGCTAAATCTGTAAAAAAAAGTTTTAAGAAAGTTTAGGAAATTTTAAAAAAATTGATAAGCAAAACAAAAGTTTAAAAAATAGTTTAATAAGTTAAAAAAGTTTTAAAAAGTTAAAAAATACATTTAAATACGCTCGTTACCACTACACCTGGAACAAACTAGAGAAAAAATGATCCCACGCCAAGGTTCAAAATATGCCTTTTGAATTACCCCAGGGTGTATTCTTTAATAAATATTATGTGTTTGTGCGGAAGTTTCAATAACCAATCATCTAAACTACTCCAAATTGGAACATGGACACAGCGTAAAACTTCAAAGTTAGAAAAAACCTGAATGGCTGCGTCTCAAATGTGCCCCTTCAACATCCACATATACCTGGCAAAGGTACATACGGGGGTATTGCTGTACTCATACCACAAAGCTGAGCAACATATGAAGTATTATACAGTCGTAGCACACATAAGGTTTGCAAAATATACTGTGCAAACTCACTTTGTGTGTCAAAAAGGCAGAAAAAACGCTTATTACCACTACACCTGGTACACGCTAGCGGAAAAATGATCCCACGCTAAGGTTCAAAATATGCCTTTTTAAATACCCTGGGGTGTCTACTTTAAGAAATGGTATGGCTTCATGGGGTATTTGGATTATATAGCCTGGTAAAATACTCTAAAATGGGACATGGGCACAGCGTAAAAATTTACAGTTTGAAAAAAATGGAATGGCTGTGTCCCAAATGTGCCTCTCCGATATCCACATATACCTGGCAAAGGTACATACGGGGGTATTTTTGTACTCAGCAGACATAGCTGAGCAACATATGAAGTATTATACAGTGGTAGTACACATAAGGTTTGCAAAATATACTGTGCAAACTCACTTTGTGTGTCAAAAAGGCAGAAAAAACGCTTATTACCACTACACTTGGTACAAGCTAGCGGAAAAATTATCCCACGCTAAGGTTCAAAATATGCCTTTTGAAATACCCTGGGATGTCTACTTTAAGAAATGGTAGGCCTTTGTGGGGTAGTTTGAATTTAAAACCTGCGAAGATGCTTGGAAATTGCACATAGGCCCAGTTCAAAATTCAAAGTTCGGTAAAAACTGATATGGCTTGGTCTCCTATATGGCACTGTAGCTTGGAGTGTCTACTTTTACAAATGGTAGGCCTTTGTGGTATTTTTTTGAACAGTCAAACTGTTATAATACCCCAAATGGAAGCATAGGCTCATTAAATCCGTCTCTTAAAACTCTGAAAACTGTGAATACTGAAAAGGACAGGTCTCCTGTATGGCACTGTAGCTTCACGAAATAGTGCCAAAGACATACAATGGGGGTGTCCTTTTACTCAGAAGACTTAGCTGAGCATAATTTGGGGGGTTTGAACTTAGTGGCACATATGAAATATACAAAATGCCCAGCAAAAATGCAATCCGTATGTAAAAAATGCACAAAATTAGTTTTTACCACATACTTTGGCATATATTGGTGAAATAATGGGGGCATGTTAAGGCACAATATACTCCTTATGAGATACCATGGGGTGTCTATGTTTACAAATGGTAGGCCTTTGTGGGGTTTTTTGAACAGTCAAACTACTATAATACCCCAAATGGAAGCATAGGCTCATTAAATCCGTCTCTCAAAATTTGACTGTGAATACTGAAAAGGACAGGTCTTCTATATGGCACTGTAGCTTCACGAAATAGTGCCAAAGGCATACAATGGGGGTACCGTTGTACTCAGCAGAAGTAACTGAACACATAATAAAACTTTGTACAGGAATGGCACACACCAACTTTACAAAATACACATGAGAAGTTCTTTGTTATAAGTTTGTGTGCCAAACCCCCCCCAAAAAACACAATTTTACTCCAATATTTAGCAGAGGTTGGCGGTAAAATGGCTACGTAGAAAGTGTCAAAACAACCTTAGGTAAATAGCCTGTGGTGTCTACTTTATATAAATATATACTTTTGTGTGGCAATTTTGTTTTCTTTTATGGCTATTAAGCTTACAAGACAAACATACCAAATTCTAAAATCGCTCCACATTAAAAGTTTATTTTACTCCTTGTGCTTTGTGACCTGTAACTACAAAAAAAAAACTTAAAATCCCAGACACATTATATATTCTGTAAATCAGAAAAACTAAATGAATTTATTTTTAATTACTTTCCTTAACCTGCACTAATTGTGCACACATTATTATTGCAAAAACTGTAAAAAAAAACTCAAAATGTTTAATTTTTTTGCATTTTTCTGTATTTTTTTATAATAAATAAGCATTTATGTATATATATGTTACATCAAATTAAAGCCCTTTTTTTCCTTTAAAAAACGGGTATATAATATGCGTCGGTGCAATAAATTAGTAAAATGCAAATTGCAGTTGAACGCAAACAGCAAAAAATGCCTTTGTCTTAAAGTGAAAGACAAGCTTCCGAAGCTCTGTCCTTAAGGGGTTAATTCACTTGTGGAGTAGATTTGTATGTGTACTATCACAATATAATATGAAAACATAGGGGTTTTGGAAGTGGACAAGAATTGGAATTTTTATGATTAGTAAAAAGAAAGCATAAGATCAATCAACTGCAGAACTTATATTCCAACAATAATATTACGCACATCTTGAAAATGATAAATTCACAAACCTATAAGAGGGTTTTTTTTTTACTAGCTTAGAAGCTTTATTGCTCTGAATTTGTTATTGTCTCAGAAATGTTTTCCCCAAAAAGGCTGCTTGTATCTTACTTGAAACATCAATCATGAACATTTGGATGATGGTGCTGGACCATTTAACCATACGGATAATTCCCTAACCCTACATAATGAAAGAATATTTTATTAAACTGATCACTATTTTACGTGTCCAATAAAATATTTGGAACCAGAGTTCAAGAAGCTTGTAAAACAAATTATAACAATTTAAAATGAAATTAATGAAATTAAAACATTATAACAATAAAACAACTATAACTGTTTTGATAAAACAAAAAACAAAAAACAGTGAACAATAAATGAGTCTACTTAAAAATTATAAAATATATTGATGGGAGAAATTATTAGGACAGTGTTACCAAGGTAAAAATCAAGTAAAATGAAGTTGAAAAAAAAAAGTATGATGAAGTGCTTTATGTATCTGGAGTTCTGATATTTTTTGACAGTTTGGAAAAAATAGAAAATGTAGGGGGAAGTGATGACTCTCTTGAAGGATTCAGTCCACAACCCTGAAGTTGCATTGATAGGTTTAATTTAAATGTACCTGTATATGTATTTAGATTTTTTATTCACAGATTCTAATGAACATCTGATTTAATGCACAGCACTTAAGTCTTTCCCTATTTAACTTCACTAAGTGCAGTTACAAAGTCAGTATGAATCAATCAGTATATGTCTGAATTAGGTAGCTATAATTAAGGCCAACTAGGGAGCAATTGGGTTGAAGTCAGTTAAACAACTAAAGGACTCACTATTTGCTAAGCCGTTTCTAGTGGTCAGCCAAATTACGTTTACAATAAATCAACAGGAACTTGACTCTGCATATTATCATAAGGGGAACTTGGCAAGACTGGTTATGTGGCAAATTACAGTCAAAATAGTTTTCCAAGGCAAGCACCATTGGACATTTTATTCAACTTGGCACAATGTTTGCAACCAATGGACCACTTTGAATTCAATTGTCCCGTCTCTTTAGTTGTAACGTAGCATTTCAAATAGTATTTGGGATTTGGTAATGTTATCTTTAGCAACCTTAATGTGACCTAAACCCTACTACTACTTAATAGACGCCTGTGTGTCCATTTAACAGTATTTTTTAGATTTATTTTTTGTCTTGGTTATCTGCTTACCATATATACTTGAGTATATTTTTTGTGCTGAAAAAACCCAACTCGGCTTATACTCAAGTCCATTGTCTGTATTATGGCAATTTACATTGCCATAATACAGACTGGGGGCTCTGGGGGCTGCAGAGAGTTTACTTAACCTCTCCTGCAGCTCCTGTCAGCTCCCTTCTCCTCCGCGCCGGTCCGTTCAGCACCTCTGTCAGCTCCCAGTGTAAGTCTCGCGAGAGCCGCGGGGTCATAGTGCGGCCGCGAGACTTACACTGTGAGCTGGCAGAGGGAGCTGCACGGACCGGCGCGGAGGAGGAAGGAGCTGACAGGAGCTGCAGGAGAGGTAAGTGCTTCCTGCCAGCCCCCCTCCTACACAGGGCCCATCCCCTGGACCACCAGGGAGTGAGAGCCCCCCTCCCTGCCATGTATCAAGCAAGGAGGGGGGACGAAAAAAAATAAATAATAATAAAATAAAATAAAAAATTATAAAAAAATTATAAAATAAAATAAAAAATAATAATTAAATATAATAAAAAATAATAATACAAAATATTAAAATAATTCAAAAAATAATAATAAAATTGCCCACCCCCCCACCAAGGCTCTGCAACACACACACACACACACACACACTGCACTCATACACACACACACTGCATTCATACACACTGCATTCATACACACACACTGCACTCATACACACACACTGCACTCACACACACACACACTGCATTCATACAAACACACACACTGCATTCATACACACACACACTGCACTCATACACACACTGCACTCATACACACACACTGCATTCATTCACACACTGTATTCATACACACACTGCACTCATATACACACACTGCACTCATACACACAGCATTCATACACACACGCTGCATTCATATACACACACACTGCACTCATATACACACACACTGCACTCATACACACGCTGCACTCATACACACACTGCACTCATACACACACACTGCATTCATACACACACACTGCATTCATTATATACACACACTGTAAATAAATATTCAATTAATATAATTTTTATAGGATTTAATTTTATTTAGTAATTTGCCAGTAGCTGCTGCATTTCCCACCCTAGTCTTATACTCGAGTCAATAAGTTTTTCCAGTTTTTTGGGGTAAAATTAGGGGCCTCGGCTTATATTCGGGTCGACTTATACTCGAGTATATACGGTATATTGTCTACCAAAGGTTATATATCAGGTTTATCTAATAAGGCTACCTAATACTAACATATTCTTATATTTTCTATTTTTATGATTTTTTTTTTCTTAAAAAATAATCTACAAGTTTATTTCCAAAGTACATGTGCGTCAATAATTTTTTGTTCCTTTCTTTATAGATAAATCTTATATATATATATATATATATATATATATATATATATATATATATATATTTACCAAGAGAGTTGTGGTGGGAAAAAGTGTGGATGAAAACCCCTTCCACCTGAAGTAAGTGGATAGTTAATACATTGCTAAACACAAATACAAACCAGTCAAGCCATAAGACTTGCTTTTCCCATAGAAACCTCACTTTAACAGTGCTCTCACTACTGCAAGGGATTCTGGGTAGGTATATGCAAATGAGTTCAACAAAGAACCAGATTTTTGCCTCATAATTCCACTTTATACATGGATTCCTTGGAGTATGTGTCTGCTGTATACAACAGCTTTGAAACACAACTCAAGAAGAGGTGCAAAGCCAGTGAACCACTTGTATACATCTGTTTCAACCTCAGCATGAGGTTGGTTACTGGCTTGCTTTGGAGGCTTGGCGTTACTTTTAAAGTACATACCAAAAGAGTTGTGGTGGGGAAAAAAGTGTGGATGAAAACCCCTTCCACCAAAAGTAAGTGGATATTAATACATGAGGCTAAATTTTGGTTCTTTGTTGAGCTCATTTGCATATGCCTACCCAGACTCCCTTGCAGTATTGAGAGCACTGTTAAAGTGATATTTCTAGTGGAAAAGCAAGTTTATGGCTTGACTGGTGTGTGTATTTGTGTTTAGCAATGTATTAAATATGTTTGTATCCTGAAGAAGGCTCCAGATGTAAGCCGAAACGTTAATGTTATTTTTTATTTTATTATGAATTAAAAGTTATATTTTATAATATACAAAGACCCTGGAATGCTCTCCGTTCATTTGGATGTTTATGAATTTTGCTGGATGAGCACCGGGCAATATCTACAGTTAACCAGGAGTGCAAGCATATTGGACTTTTTTTTAAATATATATATATATATATATATATATATATATAAACATCCACTCACAATTTAATTTATTTAAGTTAAGTATTCCAGAAATAACTAGTCTCTAAAGTCACTATTAATAAAGAGGACGGAAGGAATGGTTTACATATTCATTAGAGAAGAAACCTTGCCTCTAGCCACAGATTTGAGATTTGTTTTCCTTAACTGTCCATGGAAAGTGTATTCTATAACCATTAAGTAATTAGACAAGTGATTGCAAAGCTGGCACACATTCACTAGGTTAAAATGCATGTCGCCACAGCTGGACTAGACCAGATTCATCTCACATGAACTAATTTAA
This sequence comes from Pelobates fuscus, assembly GCF_036172605.1. Classification (NCBI taxonomy): domain Eukaryota; kingdom Metazoa; phylum Chordata; class Amphibia; order Anura; family Pelobatidae; genus Pelobates; species Pelobates fuscus. Next base: position 86,573,304 of record NC_086327.1, on the reverse strand, counting down.
ACAACCCAAAGTCCCAGAATCATAAAAGACACATTCATGGAATTTAATAGTTATTCCTTCCAACACAAGCAGTGTTTGTAAGAAGTCATGGATGGTTGGCTACCTGTAGGATGTTTTAACTTTTAAGTATTTCTGTTAGTTTTTTAGTTTTTTATCACAAGTCCAGATGAAGTTTGTGCTTTCTGGAGAATGCTTTTAATAAACAGATGACACATTGTTTAAGCATTTCTGAAGGGAGATATTTGTGAAATGACTTAATAGGATTATTTATAAGCAAGTAGCTTATTCACCTCAAGGATATAGATTGATAGATAGATAGATAGATAGACAGACAGACAGATAGATAGATAGATAGATAGATAGATAGATAGATAGATAGATAGATAGATAGATAGATAGATAGATAGATAGATAGATAATGTACTCATAAACATACACACACATAGAATCTTACATATTGAAATTAGCTTGTCATGGATCAAAATCACTCATTTTAATAATTAATATTATTCTACACAAAGTAGACATTTTACTTTCTATGCAATCAACTTCCATAATGAATGAATTATGAAGATTGATTGACTGGAATGGTTTCCAACCAGATTATTCACTAAAGTCAAATTCGGAGCAATTTTATTTATTTCAACCTACTTACATCACACAGTCATTATATTTGGGATTACAAAATTGTAAAACATTCTCCAGATTAACTAAATAAAGAAAATATATATAATTTTACCATTACAGAACCTGGATTCAATACCCAACTACTTTACCATGGAGTGGGAGAGTCCCAAGGTATTGATGAGTGTGCATAGACATGTGCAAAGACTAACATTTAAGCTAATTCATACACCTAGTAACACTTACTACTAGCACACACACATTGAGTCTAAGAGGCCTGAATTTTGCAGGGTTGTTTATTAAATTCAGAATTTTAGTGATTTGAAATACAAATGGCAAAATTTAGGCTAAAATAGAGGATTTAGGAAATTTCTCCAAGTTTACTGCAGTTACATGTTGACTATTTCAGCCTAAACTTTGCCTTCACTACACTGCCGTTTTAATTCCCTTTTAATTGGAATCTAGCGATAACTCTGAAAATCCCAAGTAAAGAGATAATTTATAGATTCCAACAGTATTAGGAGCTAATCAGATAGCGTATGCATATTAATTAGAGGAGTGTGTTACAAACAACTTCACATTAGTAAATGGAGCTTTAATTATAAAAATCATACAATACAATTTTAATCATGTGATAGGTAACTTGCCGCTTAACATTAAGGTTTAACGTGATAACAAACACAGGTTTGGGCAGCTGTACATCTTACGGACTGCATATGATGACAGGTGTATTCACCTTATTGTATGCTCACTTATTTTATCATTTTATCTATAATAGCTATGAACAGATTAAGCTGGCTCCTTGTGGAATTTAGCTTGTTACTCTACTATAATGAGCCTGTAGCGCTATCAAACTATGTAAAATAGATATTTACTAAGGATAAAAAAACGACTTATGTTTACTGATCAAGGAGCATGTAAAAAATAGAAACAAAGTGAGCACACTATTAATTTGTACAAGACTTCCTAGAATGCTTCTGTCATAGATCAGAATCCGGAGTAATGCTACTTACATACATGAACCTGTTGCTATCTGTGTTTTATTAAGACATTTGTTATTGGTGTGTCTCAGTTTTGCAGACAGAGATGACTCATAAAGAATAACCCATTTATTTTAACTGTAGCAGCTAAAGACTAAAACAGTAAGGGCTTTGATGGTAACAGTAATGATTGAGTCTGTGAAAAATCTGTGGGCATTTTTGAGTTCCTGTTGCAATGATCAAGGTGTTTGGATAAGAGATTGGTTAACTCACCAGTATGAGTAGCGTACTTACAGTCCCTTACATAAATATTTACCCCCTTGGTCATTTACACATTGTGTACTTTTATAACCTCAAATTAAAGTTTATTTTACTGTTATTTTACACAACATAACTATCACTTTGAATGTGGATATCAAAAAACTAGTTAAACTAAAAAACAAAGTTGGTTGTATGAGTATACTTTCCTCCTTTTGAGTCAATACTTGATGAAAGTTTCTTTGACTGTACAGCTTACAGCTTACAGCTTACAGCTATGCATTTGTAGCGTTAAGTCTCTGTCACCTTTGTACGACTGAATTCTACATTTGACAGTAACCATTCTTGGTAAAATTGCTCAAGTGGTGTCAGGTTGAGTGAGTCCACTGTGGATAATGTTTTTTTTGATAGTTTTTACAAGACTGTAAATGTTGGTTTCTGGACCCTTCAGTAATGGTCACTATTTTTCTCTTCAGGTACAATCAACGTTACCAACAGATGCCTAATTCCTCGATCATCTGTAGCTTACCATGTTTTATATTGTTTTATAACATTTATAGCTTAAGGGAGTTGAGATCATGTTGCAAGTTTATTTTTAAAAACAATGGTTCTAGCTAATTATTCTAGTTGATAACTTGGCTATCACTAAAATAATTCCAAAGGCCCAAAGGGCACAGCATTAATATTGTAAATAAATGACAAAAATAAATATAACATATATGTGTATTGAATGGATGTTACAGAAAGAAAAATAGTAAGTAAACAATGTCACCAACATAAAGGATGTGTCAATGAAATGTATGTTTGGTTAAGTGAGTGCAGGATTGATGGAGGAGTATAGATGAATGACAATGTCCAACTTTCCCTTTACTGATTATATACCTTTTAATTTCTCCCAAAAAGGCAACAGTGTCCTACCTTGTTCCCTGCTTTATGATATAATGTACTATGGCCAGCAGATACTTAATTAGCACTGTCTATCTATAGCTCCAAAAAAAGTGGATTTTAAAGATGTCTTGAGACAGGTAGCATATGTCTTTGTCCTATGTCTTATTAACCTTTTGATTGACAAGCACATATGACTCTGTCCTAATTTAAACTTTTCACGATTCCATTGCGGACATAACCTTGTAGAATGTCATACCATACAACTAAAATGTACATGTTATACATTAAATAATAACAATCCATACTCCTCAGTAATACTATTCTAAAAAGTATTAGTAATATGTATTGGGGTAATAGCTAAATGTTTTTGAGCTTCTACACCAGTGAGTGTTTGTGTTTATGCTCATTTTATGCTAGGAAAGTGTCATTGTAACCGCCCACTTTTGCCTTTCATGCCAGCCCTGTGTCACTTTGGCATCCTATACATGGTCCTGCATCTGTCTGGCATGCTTTATGTCTGTCGTTGCTTCTGCCCATTGACATGATGGGCCAGGCTACGTGGCATTGTGTTCTCTAAGCCAAGATCTTGTGGGAATCAATGTCACCACCTGAGAACACTATTGTTGTGAACTGCATCCTTAAGCAATAGTTGCTAAGCGATCCCAAAGCATGGAGCAAGGATCCACATTGCAAAAAGATACATACCCTATATTAAATAAGAGAAACAAAGCACAATAAGTAAAAATAGCATGCAATAAATATATACACAATAATAAATAAACACATGTACGTTGAACATCTCCATACTACTATTGATTAAGTTATAGATAACTCATATTATGTAGGACCACTTAAACTACTCTAGAATCTATCTAATACATACCATATGTAACATATGCAACATCCCTATTGGTTAGAGTTAGTGAAAATAAGATAAATTCACATAAAACCAAGAAAATTAGCAAAATTATCATGTTAGGTTCTACTTACCAACAACAATAGACCTCCTAGGAACAAGTGCCACTCCAGTTTCTCATTAACACTAATGGCATGACACTGTATCCAAGAGGTAAAATAATGTAATTACCACCACTGCTAACTGGGGAACATGTTCAAGAACCTGATAAAATAATTGTGACGCATTGTGACAAGTTGTATATAATGGAAATGTCTTGCCATGGGCTTATCAGAAAGAGGAATTGCTGATAGAGGTCTTATATGGGGATACCTATCTTTAAGTGCCAAAGTGGACTTGCCCACATATCCAAGCCCACATGGGCACTTCAACAGATATACTACATGATTGATAAGACACATAAATATTCCCTTTAGTGTCCAGTCCTCGGTTAAGTACAAATCTCACCTTTAATCACGCCATTACAATGGTTACAGCTTAAACATGGAAAGGTTTCTTTCACTTTTGGGGTCAGAAAAATCTCCTTACTAGGTGCAGAAATTCAGTCTTTACCACCAAATCCCTAATGTTACGTGCACGATGAAGTGCTAAGATAGGGGGTTCCCAAAACAGATAACCAAATTCTCTATCCTGTTGTAAAATAGAGCAATTAAAGCAGAAGTTTTTTTTATACAGTTTGACATAATTGAGAACGTACTCACAAAAACAAAATACATGCACTTTTCTTAGTCACTGTTGTTGTCAATAAGGACTCACTAACTCAATCATTTGCTGTAGTCTTGGCCTCTTGTAGAGTTTTCTAACTTCATCCTTTCTCCCTGAATTTAGTCACCATCGAATCCAATCTCTCATCAGTGACACCTTATGCAGAGCATCTGACTGTGGGAATAGTAAAGCCTATGCTGACAAAAAATATGGGGTAGGTCCTTTTTATCAAGTGGGTGATAGGGTATAGTTGAGCATGAGGCACATACACCTGATTGTATCCTCTTTAAAAGTGGCTCCAAGATATATCAGACTGTACAAAACGGATTTTAGAAATCTTTTTATTGTCTATCCCTTTCATTCCCAAAAATAATGCGTGTTACCCCTCAAACAATAGAAATAGGAAGTCCTAACCTACTTTTTCCCACTATTAAATATAGGAAAAATATGTCCAACAAAGAATTGAATCCCAATCTTTCAATGCTAGAAAAGGCTTTCATTTGGAAATTAAAGATTCCGATGCATTTATTGCATTCCCAACTGTCAACAAGGGGTATAGGCCAGCAGCCATCAGAAGAGAAAATATCTGATACTTTAAAAGTTCTATGAAGACTATCTACTGCTACGGAATATTTTACTAAAGTAAAGCTTTTAGGTTATGTGGAGATAACATTATAAATCATACACAATTAAAGGTTTCCCAAATGATTTCATTTTTGTACAAATCTCATTAGGAGTCTTTAGCTGTTTTGAGAGTTGTACATCATGGCAGTCCACTCATAAAGATCAGAGTTGGTCTAAGCGTCCCAGAGATGTGATGTTATAAACCAAAAATATGTTTTATTTCTAATATTTGCTCACCACGATTTATGGTGACTTACCTGCCATTTTTGCTGGGCTCCTTATTAACTGTAAAGCTAGTTCAATATTGGATGAATTCTCAGATGCCACATGGCGAACTTGCTTAAAGGTAGTTATGCCAGAGTTTAGCTAACAAAAGTTCACATTTAACTTCTATGTTGGGTAAACCCAGTGTACCGGTGAGCATTGAGGAAAATATTTATACATGTTTACCTTAATCAAGCCCTTGAGGAGGTAGTCATTAATGTCAGTGTAAACACTCACAACTAATATTTAGATATTACAGAAAGTAAGATTGTAAAACTCAATATAAGAAGATATAAATGCTAAGAAAAATAAAATTACAATATCTATTATATGAAAAATAAAGTACTTCAAATAATTCAGTATTCAAGCCTAAAAAGTAAGTGCAAACTTGCACCAGTAGGAAATATCATCTGTGTTTAAAGGTAACTAGTATTGTTATATTTTTATAATTTTAGCCTCCATTTAAGGACGATTTTACAGAACTAACAATCTGAAAACACCCTTAACAGGTTTTCATATTAGACTTAAGGCACCAAATTATTACATATATTTGGGATTAAGGGGATTAACCTTAAACATATGTTTGTAATGTTCAGGCACTCATTGTTTACATATTGAGCTTTGTTCAACCCACTCTCTGATCCTAATTATGTAAGTCTAAAATGAGTTGAGTTGAACCAATAGTGCTTGCTGGCTGACTACAACAGTGCTGGTAATCATGTGTATTATAGAATCTAAACAGAGAAATAAAAAAATATATATGTTTAGTAAAAGGCATGCTGGTGAAACATGCAGCCTTTGCACAGGTATAATCCTTAGAAAATAAATGAACATTACCTCCATAAAGCACTGTGCAGCCCACTTAAACCTCATTGACAAGGTCAGAAAGGGACTTTTCAAATTGGTCATCCATGTTGACATTCAGTGGGTATTAGTCCCACATCATTATGCTATGATAAAACTCCTGTTTAGCAAAAGTCCATAAATCACAAAGCTTCGCCCAATCATGGACCTGTCACTGTTACTAAACAGTCCTTTAAAGAACAATAACATCTCTCTTTTGTCTGCTACAAAGGTTTATACATGAATACCGAGAAAAACAGGGCATTTGAAGAATACTGACAGGTAATCAACAACATCATAGAGAAAAGAGGAAAATGCTTCCCAGGAGTTTTAAACAATAAATTCACATCATTACTTCAAAGTTTATTGCTGATATTGCTTTAATGATTCCAATTTAATTTTAAAATATTAACCTTTAAAGAAATGATGTCAAAACAATCATTTGAGCGTTAAATACCCTATTCCAATATTAAGTATTATGCCACTTATTTTCCTGTAGCAATATTTTGGGCAAAAGCAAAAATGTATCTACCTTTTCAACTCTTTAACTAATTGCTGAAATTTCACAAAATAAATAATAGATCTGTAAGGGTGAGTCCCAGTCCCATTGGTTCTCCATTCAAAAAGTAGAATAGTTGCCTACAATATTTTCTAGTGTATGGAAAAATGTATTCATGCAATACATTTATATTGATAAGATACGGAGTGCGCTGAAGTGTGTTTATTCTATGTATTCTATGACTTTGCCGGCCAATTAAAAAGTATCTAAACTCGAGTCTGTTGTCAATAAAACAAATCAAACTTTTTTCATTGCACATCCTTTTCTGGATCTCAGCAATGTTTCTATGAGAGTTGTTAGTGTAACTTCTGGGGTACCAAAACTGGAGTACCAAGACTATAGGCATGGTCAACTTAGAACAATGATTTGCTTGATCTTGCCACACAACCAAAGCCCTAAATACAGGTGACTCTCCTTTGTACTACCTTCACCCTAGTAGGACAATCTTTACCTGGGATGACCTTTAACCTGAGAGGAGAACATTTCTTGATACACACTCAACTATTTCACTGCTTTAATGTTCCCTGAAGGGAAGCTCAATGATGTAGTGTACCTTGTACCATTCAGACGCATATTAAACAACATCCCAACAGAAAAAAAATAAGTATATGTACCAGGAAAGCCATACACCTCTAGCAAATGTGGCCAGACACCAAGCTGAATTAGATTTATCCTAGAGTTCTAATATGGTCGGCCCATTCTTGGGCCCCATTCATCCTTTACCTCAGATCAAGTTTGTGGAGCACTTACCTATCACTTCTCTGCTGACTACACTGTTTAAGTCATTAGGTGACAATGTACATACATATATATGGCCTTCTTCACCTCTTGTCTCTGATAATATTTTATATGTCAACTACTTGTTGCCAACTATTCCCATTCTATGATTGTAAAGAGCTGCAGAATTTGTTGGTGCAACATCAATTTTAATTATAATATGCACATGAACATCAGAAACATTGCTTTGATTCTCCTAGATCAGGGGTTCTCAACCCAGTCCTCAGGACCCCTTACCAGTCCAGGATTTGGGGATTACCTGGGTGTGTCTAAGGTGTTTAGAAAAAGGGAGAAAAAAACACCTTAGACTCTAAGGTGTTTTTTCTCTTTTTTTCTAAACACTTTAGACACACCCAGGTAATCCCTAAACCCTGGACTGGTAGGGGGTCCTTGAGGACAAGGTTGAGAACCCCTGTCCTAGATCATACTAAATAGGTGCATTGCAATATTTTCATAAATTACAGGAACAAAAACATGTATTCTTGACACTGTGATGTTAAACACCCTATCTAGCCCCCACAGGAAAGCATAGGATTGGCTGATATTGTCAATTCTGATGATTGCAGTCAAGGAGGTGGGCCAGGGGTGAAGCCAAATGCCACCCTAACCAATCAGCATCTCCTTCTATAAATACAATAAATCAATGCATCTCTATGAGGAAAGTTCAGTGTCTTCATGCAGAGGGTAAAGACACTGAATGTCAGTGTTGCACACTGTGCAGCACTGCCCTAGGAAGCACCTCTACTAGGCTTTAATGTAAACAATGCATTTTCTCTGCAAAAAGCCTGCAGGGATTGACTATACTCACCAGCACAACTACTTTAAGTTATTGTTGTTCTGGTGACTATAGTGTCCCTTAAATGTTTGTATAGATTTTGTTTTTATATCTTCTGCTCTTTTAATCTCCCAGTACATTTTCTCTCCCCCGCACCACCCACATTCCATATACAGTTTCATACTTGCAAACTGGATTGCCCCGGAAGCCTTTATTCACACACCACAGCTTGTCTGTGTAATGTCAGTCATCAGTAGCAAAGGCCAGAAAGGTATTGCCATGCATAAAAAGGCGTATTAATTTATGTGATGAAAATATAATTTAGCCTTTTTACAAATCAATGGTAAGACCACACCACTAGTATGCGGTGCAATTTGGACCACCTGTTTTCACTAAGGATATTAATTTTTTTCTCCATCTTGCAAAAAAAAAATGCAAAAATAACAATTTTGCAATTAGGTTTCACATTTTGTGTATATTATTATTGCTATTATTATTGGCATTTATAAAGTGCCAACCCTTTACAATTCTAAAATGGGGGAACTTAAAAACAAATTAGACAAACTATTACACATTTTGAAAGTAACGCTAGGTTGATGAGGACCCTGCTTGAGGGAGCTTACATTATAGAGTGTATAGAGAATAGCCCCATAAATGTACTCTTTAAACTGAGTAAATTAGTTATAACACAATGATTAGTTTTTGTGCCATTCTCCCGATTAAGAAAATGAGCGCAGACCAAAGGATTTATGAAACAAATGTTAGGGATCCTTTAAACAAACAACATGTTTAGAAATTCGAACTTACACAAACTAACCATTTCTCTGTCTCGTTCAACAATGAAACCAATTGTAAATTCAGTAAAAACAAGATCTAATAATGAACCTACACAAAAAGCAATGTTAAGATAAATAGAATCCACATTTCTAAAAAGCTATACACCTTAAAGGACCACTCTAGGCACCCAGACCACTTCAGCTTAATGAGGTGGTCTGGGTGCCAGGTCCTTCTAGGGTTAACCCATTTTTTCATAAACATAGCAGTTTCCTCATTGACAGCCGCTAGAGGCGCTTGCGTGATTCTCACTGTGAAAATCACAGTGAGAGCACGCAAGCGTCCATAGGAAAGCATTATGAATGCTTTCCTATGTGACCGGCTGAATGCGCGCGCAGCTCTTGCCGCACGTGCGCATTCAGCCGACGGGGAGGAGAAGAGGCGGATCGGAGGAGGAGAGCTCTCCGCCCAGCGCTGGAAAAAGGTAAGATTTAACCCCTTTCCCCTTTCCAGAGCCGGGTGGGGGTCCCTGAGGGTGGGGGCACCCTCAGGGCACTCTAGTGCCAGGAAAACGAGTATGTTTTCCTGGCACTAGAGTGGTCCTTTAACCCCTTAAGGACACATGACATGTGTGACATGTCATGATTCCCTTTTATTCCAGAAGTTTGGTCCTTAAGGGGTTAAAAAAAAACTATACATTTGTGAATGATTACTTATTTTTTTCTTAACGATATTAGTAATTTGCCAGTTAAAGTTTGCATTGTCAATAGCGTTCTAAGTGTGCAAATATATTCATACATGGGTACAAAGTCTGAAAAGAGACATGTATTCATCAAGTTCAGCCTTTCTCACATCTGCCTTTGCTGTTGGTCCAAAAGAAAGAAAAAAAAAACAGTTTTCAACACAACAATTTTGCAACAAGCTCGGAAATGTTTTTATTCTTGACCCAAGAATGGCAGTCAGATATAATCTTGGATCACAAAGCGGTTCATAAATTAAAACTATTTTAGTGTGTTAGTTAATCTCACAATTACAGTATGGTATTGTCTGTTTTGAACACACTATTTTGTGCAAGTGTACTACTTACTGTGCGGTATTTTGTTTACTGGTGGAATTACATTCACAATAATAATTTTGCTTTGTCAACATGCAAACAAATAAAACTAGATGCAATTTCTACAGCTAATTTCTCTAATTATTTGCTGATTAATACATATCCGTTCAACATACTATTTTATAAAAGTGAGATTTGTTTTTGGAGGTAAGAGGGCAAATAAGGAACGTTAGATGGAATGTTTATTACTGTAAGTTTTTTTTCATGCCATGGTCCCCACCTTCTAATAAGATATGTTAAATAAAAGAGTCCTAAAAATCTATATTGTGTTTAGGTACAATATATGTGGCCTGTCTGCAGCGTTTGTAGTGTGTGTGTGGGGCTTTAAGGGTGAATATTCTGAACCACTAAATGCAGGTTTTAGGCAAAAAGGTTAGTACCCTAAAAATAAACTGAGAACTGAAATATAAAACAGGTTATACTGAGCATGCTTGCTGAAGAGTTTCATGCCCTATTAACCATAACTGCAATTTTGATTGTTCTCAGTCTACCATAAAACCCTTGTGTACCTTGATTCTGCACTTTTTTCTGCCTTGGCCTCTGCAAGTGACCTTAGATCTGATTTTCCGGTCTCTGCAAAGGTTCAGACTGAGAGAGATGACCAGCCAACATCTGGAACTATTGTAGTTACAATTCTGTTGCTAGAAAGTCCTTGTAGACCTTTAAGAGCTTTAAGGTTTTTCTTTAAACAAAAGCTGAAAAAGTGGAGCTTTTTTTTTACTTGAGAAGTAGGGAAATCAGTGATTGGGGTAATCCGATTACACGTATTTGACTTAAAACCAATATTTTAACCAGCATCTTCAGTATTAATAGGGTGAATAATATTAATTTGTTTTTAAGTTGTTGTTTTTTTTTTACTCTGGCTGGAGCCAATTCACGATGTTCTGTATTATCACAGTATCTACTCAGATTATCATCAGGTTGTGAGTGGCACATTTATATAATCCATCAAATGTAATCAATGGAAATGTATACAACTGCAGAAAAATAATACATTTGCAATAATATATATTTTTTTATTATAATTGTGAAAAATCACTTAGTAAAACTAGATTGTGATACTGTACATTTACACTATTTCATGATTCAGATGAAAGTTTACAAAACTGTTTTTCAAAAATATAAACGTACTGTAAAGGTGCAAGTGAGTTTGGCTATAGGAACTATGTACATACATTTAATTTTGCTACTGTATGTGTAAAAGTGATTATTTAGTTTATTAAACAGGTGGAAATCTTTTAAAAATGAACTACACATGATAACAACACAATAGTTGTCAGAACTGTAAGACTTTAATTAGAGTTTATCTAACTTTCCTAATTAAAAATTATCAGTTTGATTTAATCACATCCGTCAAAATGTGCGGCCCCAAATGTAGCCTTTTTTAAGGATTATGAGAGTTGAAGTTTATATGCCTAGGGCATTAATCTCCTAGATGCTGAGACATTCTCTCTCCATATCCTTGATAGATAATGGTTTAATAAGCGGTCTGGTTTTCATTTAAAGGGTCGGTAGTAAAACCCAGATCGCATTTCTCACTTGGTGGGTTAAAAAACCACTTATGCTCATTTCTGCAATGTAAAATGACACTATATCAAATCAAACATTTCCAGATGTAGCCAGCTTGTATGTGTAGAAAACATGTACATACGAGATCCCTGGCAGTGGTTTTATTGGGCTTGTTACACCACCTACTGGCAGAGATTTTGTTTCTAAATCAAATATCATGTTCCACAATCTATAATAATGTATTACTTTAAAAAGCCTAGCAGTAGGTGGAAATTACACATAATGTTGTTCAATATACTCAAATATTCATCTTTCTTTTCTTTTTCCATAGTTATAATGAGAAGCATATGTCCACATTTAAGACACATATGTACTTAAAAAAGAATTCTCTATGTCATCTTAGATCACTCATGATATATAATTATAAACATATTATATATATATATATATATATATATATATATATAGATAGATAGATAGATAGATAGATAGATAGATAGATAGATAGATAAAATGTTTATATAATTCATTTATAACTAGCTATATACACACATATACATTCTATATATATATATATATATATATATATATATATATATATATAGCTTTAGATAATTTCCATTGACGTGCACTGAACAACAAGGCAACTGTCTTAAAACACCAATATATATATTAGTGTTTTAAGACTGTTTCCTTGTTATTCAGTGCACATCAATTGAAATTATCCTTATTTAGGGTCTCAGCTTCAACAGGCTAATATTTGGTGTGTTTTTGATTGTATATGTAAGGGAAGCACTTGTTTATCTTTGTGAACCTGGGTGAAAAAAAAATATAATATATGTTTTTTGATGGTGTAAACGTTTAAAAAAAAAAAAGGGAAAAATACATAGGGTAAATATGATCCAAATTAACGAGCTGCAACAAACACTATAACATTCAAATCGACGTAGAGACAAACATTCAGTTAAAATATTTCAACATAAAAAAAGCAAATGCTTCTAAGTTAATATTAGAAAAAAATTACTCCAGGTAAATGTTGATAACGTTATCAGAGATATTGTTAAGATTCTTCTTTTTTCTATTTAAATTATTTTTTGATTAGTTGTGCCACATATAATTAAGTGAGATTTAGGGTGAGAATTGAAGGTATCAGGGATGACAGGCTGAGTAGTAACTATGAAATTATTTTTACAATATTGTTTATATTTGTTTTGGTTTTATATAATGCAAAAACAATACAGACATTCAGTACAGTACAATACAAGACGTAGCAACATGCAATCACAAAAAGACAATGTAGTTCTCTTTATATTGTTTATAATGGTCTACATCATGTGTTTCACCCCCTTATAATAAGATCAGAGGTATATGTGCACTCTGGTATGTGCTAAGGGTGATAAGACTCCAAGGCACAATCCAGTTGCAGTAGAGTATACAGAAAGGATTTTCCGTTGTTGTGTAGAAGAGGGGAGGACATCAGGCACAAGAGGTGACCTGGCTGAGCAAACTATTAAGCTTGTGTTTATTAAATACTATTAAGATTGTTTTTATTTGTTAATGTTTGATAACGCACTCCACCATCTGAATATTTACTGGAGGTAGGTGTATGTACTTTAATTCATATATGAGAGGTGGTCGGGAGAAGGATGTAGTTAGCCAGGGCTGGAGACCCAAAAGACTGTGATTATTTTTTAAATTAGGGGACCACACATCCACAGGTCCTTTGCGGTATGCAGTAGAAGGGTCCATTACGGGCATAAACTGAGACATGTCATTGTGGACAGTGGCGGAACTATAGCAGTCACAGGGGTCGCTGCTGCAACCTGGCCCGCCACTCCAGGGGACTCAGCTGCACTGCGGACCCCTGCAATCGTGGTGCCCGCCGCCATGTGTTGCGGCCCTGACCCGCGCGGTAGAACCACCGGGGCTGCATGTTAAGTAGCCCATCAGGTGGCCCATGCTGCTAGGGCCACCCGATGGAAATTAATTTCCAGGGGGCCCAGTCAGCTCTGTGGCTCTTTAACAGCGCTACCGGGCCCCCTTAGATGACATCACAGCAGGGAGGAAGTGACTGCCTTGGTCACTCCTCCCAGCTTACACCGGGAGCCACATGGAAGGAAGGAGAGGAGGGAGTCAGAGTGGGATCTTAGCCACCACTGGACCTCAGGGAAAGTCACCCTCCTGCACCTAAAAGGTAGGAAACATTAGGATGACAAAATGTTTGTTTGTATGTATGTGTGTGTGTTTGTGTATGTATGAGTGCTTCTCTGTATATATGTATGTCTGAATGTGTATGTGTTTGTATGTATGTGTATGTCTGTGTGTGTGTCTGTGTGTGTGTGTGTATGTATGTATGTATGTGTGTCTGTATGTGTGTGTCTGCATGTGTATCTGTTTGTCTGCATGTGTGGGTGGAGAGGGGATAAAGTATGGGAGGGGAGGGGAGACGTATGGGGGGGAGGCCAGAGCAGTTTTCGCACTGGGGCCCCGTGGCTTCTAGTTAGCTTTATAACCATAAAAAGATACCATATAGCACAAGAAAATATGGTGTACTGCATGGCAACTGCATCATTGTGTTATGCACAAGTAATGTAGTTACCGTGTTTGCAGTTCTATGATAATAACACTGTGAACCTGGAAGTGTGTTTTTATATGTGTAATATTTACTTTAATATATCTCTTTGCTAGCCATTTGACAAGCACATGATACAGCTAAAATCAGTAGTCCTAAAATATTGGACATATGTCAAAATTAACTCATCTGTTGTAAGACATCTAATTAACAAGCAATCGATAAAAAAAACAATTGCCATATTTCCTATCCCAAATGCAATATTTTTTTTAAACTTGTCAAAGTGTTAGTATTAATAGTTAAGGGATTTGTCTAAAAGTTCTGATCATCAAGCAGAAAATCAGTTTGACTTGAGTACTAACTTGAAAAAAATAAATGTCAAAATGTCTTAGATGAAGAAAATTTCCAATTCAGATGAATTGGAGATTTTAACTAACTTAATCTATTATTTTTCTTAAATTTTGAAAGCGAGTCCTAGTTTGGCTTTATTATCAACTTCAAAAGTAAATGTAAAAATACCTTACATGGAGACAATATCCAATTTAGATTTTATTTGAGATTTTTCCCAAATCAAAACTCCCTTTTAGTGAATAAACTCACATTTCTTGTTTGCATTGTGGGCCAAACATATTTAAAAAATGACCCCAAGCACCAAAAATGTTAGCATAATGAAGCATATTACGTATACAGATCATGCCCTTCCCTACCCTCCCCCCCTCCCCCCCCCCCATCTCTCTGCTTAATTATTTGCCAAGGAGTTAACTTAATTTATTTATGTAGCTCCAGCCTAACCTCACCTCACACAAGCTTCCTAAGCACTTCATGTAAAAAAAATTTTAATGTTGAATTTACCTTATAGCACAGTGTCTTTAAGTTAAAATATCGTATCTCTTGCTCTGTTAATTGCCTGCTAGAAACTGCAGGAGCTTCATGTATATGATTAAAGTTCAATTAACAGAGGAGACAAAAACATCTAAATTAAACACAATGTGCTGTCAGATCGGATTGAAAATGAAACCATTTTTTTCTATCAGGGCTGTTATTTACTAGAGTGAGGTAGTCAAACTTAAAGCATAGCTGACTTAGTAAATGTTTCCTAAATTTGAAACTCACTTCATCCTTAAATGGAATTCTCACTTTCTTGAATTATTATTATTATTATTATTATTATTTTATTATTTATATAGCGCCAACAAATTCCGTAGCGCTGTACAATGGGTGGACTAACAGACACATAATTGAGATCAGACCACTGGACGTACAGGAACAGAGGGGGTTGAGGGCCCTGCTCAATGAGCTTACATGCTAGAGGGAGTGGGGTATAGTGGCACAAAGGGTTAGAGTAGGGGAATTAAATCGTTTGTTAGAGAAGGGTTTATTGAGTGTTTGGTAGGTCATTTTTGACAGTTGCAGGAAAGGAGTCATGGGGTGGGGGATGAGAAGCCTGCTGACAGTTTAATTGATACGCTTTAATGAAAAAGTGAGTTTTCAAAGATTTTTTGAAGGAGTGGAGGCTGGGTGAAAGTCTGATTGAGGAGGGAAGGGAGTTCCACAGAATAGGTGCAGCCCTAGAGAAGTCTTGAAGGCAAGCGTCAGAGGTGGGGATCCGGGCAAATGATAGGCGTAGGTCTTGGGCTGAGCGCAGGGGTCGTCTCGACGGGACATACTTGTGTATGAGGGAGGATAGGTATGTTGGAGCAGCATTATGTAGGGATTTGTAAGCAAGCGCCAGAATTTTTAATTGGGCCCTATATCTAACTGGAAGCCAATGCAGGGACTGACAGAGTGTGGAGGCGTGGGAGGTGCGACCGGACTGGAAAATAAGCCTCGCAGCCGCATTCATTATAGATTGCAGCGGTGCAAGCTGGGAACATGTAAGAACGGTGAGAAGGGGATTGCAGTAGTCGAGGCGAGAGAGAACAACAGCATGAACCAGTATCTTAGCCACGTCCGGCGTTAGATATGGGCAGATGCGCGCTATGTTCTTGAGTTGGAAGCGACAGGATTTGACTATCGATTGGACATGGGGAGTAAAAGAGAGGTCAGAATCGAAAAGAACCCCTAGTCAGCGAGCCTGTGAGGTAGAGGTGATAGTAGCGCTGTTGACTTGGATGGAGACAGACACAGGAGTAGCAGCACTTGAGGGAGGAAAAACTAGAAGTTCTGTTTTTGACAGGTTGAGTTTAAGGAAGTAAGCAGCCATCCAGTTGTAAATAGCAGAGAGGCAGTCAGAAACACAAGTCAAGGTGGGCAGAGAGAGATCAGGGGAGGACAGGTAGATTTGTGTGTCATCTGCATATAAATGATATTGGAAGCCAAAGGAGCTGAATAACCCTATGTGTGAGTTGCAGTCAGGTGAAGTGTGGCTAGGGCTGCATAAACAGAAACAAAAAAGATTTAATTCCTAAATGGAACAATTGTTTGATGCAACCTGGATATAAAAATGAAATGTACACTAGTAAAATTAAAACATATGCAAGATATTGTACTAAAGTCATAAAAGTCATAAAAGTAAATAATTTTTGTTTCTTATAGCAGGTGGAATTGTATTTCTTATACTCCTTATTTTGATATCTGAATCAATTGCCCTTATTTAGTTCACTTGATATTCATATAACCAATAAACTGCTACTGCCCCCGACATAATTAAATACCCGTTTTTATAATAGTGAAATACATTTTAATATTATAAAACATTTTTGACCCAATGTTGACTTATGCATAAATGAATATGACCCAATGTTTTTTTTAAATTTGTATTAATATATCTTAAGATATTCTTGGAACTCATAGCTCATAATTTGTACTCTCTATAGCAAATTAAGACAGGTCAGTAAGAATCAGTAAGAAAACCATTTGTTCTAAGCCAGTTAAAATGTTTTATTGCCTATGTAAAAAGGAATTTTATTCAATTTAAGGCAATAGCATGCATTTATAGCACACTAGTTGATATAAGGTCTTCAACCCACATGACAAATCTTTTGGTTTGACTTTGACATCAAACCTGCAATATAAATTAACTAGCCTGGAGATCCTCATCCTGCTCTGCTAGTTGAACGAAGAAAGGTGGCCCCAGTCAAAATTGGGTATGATTGTCTCAAAGTGGGTGGAACGTCTGCAGCGGCAGAGAACTGTAAAGCTTAATACCACTTGCCTTGACCAAATATTCATGCTCTGACCTGGTGTCAGAACTTAACTGTCGGCTTCTCGCTATTCCGACACTTCCGGGTTGACAGAACAACAACACCCCCCTCCCCTTCTCTGACACGGCTTCCTCACGCTACATAGGGGAACCGTTCCAGTTTCAAAGTGCTTGGTTATTTTGAAGCTTCCTAGATCTTCTGACCGGCTACAAACAATTCTCTTGCTAAACTTCTCTACACACATACCGAACCTGGACTGTTAAACCGCTGATCTCCATTCTCCTTCCCTTGACCTCGGACTACCTGTGATATTCTTCCTACTTCCTCTAGTCGGATTACATTACTGGAAAACCTTCCAAGGAACGGCAATTATATAAATTGGATTGTATCATTCTTCTGGCATTTCAATACTATTGCAAATCTATTTCCTTGCCTCCTGAGTTCAACTAATGAAATATCTCATCTTTGACATTCCATCTATGAACTGGTCTTCGCTTACCTAAACCATCTGCAGCAACCACTCTGCTTAATTGTTCCAGCTTCTATCTTCATATTGTATTCCTTAAAGCTACAGGAACTCTTCTCAACAAACTATCCTCATATTGTATTCCTTAAAGCTACAGGAACTCTTCTCAACAAACTATCTTCATGTTGTATTCCTTAAAGCTACAGGAACACTTCTCAACAAACTATCCTCATATTGTATTCCTTAAAGCTACAGGAACTCTCCTCAGCAATCCACCTTCAAATCAAATTCCTTTATTAGGAATTATTCTATTTAAATTCTAATTCTTATTCTAAGGTTTGTCCTATTAACAATTTCTGCAGTTGAGTTCTACTCCAAATCCATAGGTAGCATAACACATGGATAACGGGCATCATACATTTAAACCCAGAGTCTCTGGGACTGTTTTTGCAAAGTATATAAAGCACTAAATTAATAGAGAACATACCCCTAACATTTAACTTTGGATGCTTTGCAACCCTCTCCATTAAAATGTTGGACAGCACTAATGCAAATAAAAGGTTTCTGAATTCAATTAGCAATCAATGCCATAAAACCTTCGGACTGTTTTTAAAGTTTAACATCGAATTGTAATGAAACAGTTTTTGTTTTGAGTCAACTTCTATTGATTTACTTTGTATTTTATAAATCCGGTTGGGGGTAGAGGTAGGAGGATGGAGAGTTCTGCTGCCAGGTAGGGTACTTTATTTGGTTCCAAAAGTTTGACTGTTAAATGGGATCTTTTCCCATATTTACATGCGGCATGGAACGTGGCCATTCAACCACAAAACGTTCCCAACGAAAGCATCCAAGAACTTCACTTTGGCAAGTAAAATTGACAGAATTGCCTGAAACCAGTCATTTACAGAAAGATGAGACAACATACTACCAATAGTTAAAAGCATACAGATTTGCTTTAATGTCTCTTGTGGAGAAGCTTTATAAAAACAGCTATAGTTGGCAGTTGCCGAAGAAACGGAGTGTCCATGTTATTTCAGATGTGTAGACATGCATATTCATAATTCATTGGCACATAGTGAGGCAATGAGTGCCATTGGACTGAGTACACTGCCATGATGTATGAAGTGATGAGGGAAAAGAATGTGCATGATCGCAATAAATCATTCCTTGTTTCCCAAAGTACCTAGCAAACATGGAAACACACATTAGGGGGAGTTACGATTTTTGCAACTGAAGAGAAGAAAACAAATATATTGCTTCAAGTAATGCAGCATATTGAAAATGAAAGCGTCAGCCTTTTGTCAGTCAGCCAAGCCTTACATTTGACACTACAGACTGTATTCTCTACTCCGTGAAGCGGACTGGCCTTTTAGTGGTGAAAATGTCAGTACGGTTTTTGAAAGGAAATATGTTCTTCACAAAACAGCCTTCATGACATGTTGAATAAAGGCTAATGTCATTTTAAGGTCTCACTATGTTTGGAAAAGTAGACGAGTCACCGTGAAACAAAATGGCATTTGCGATTGACTTCATTTCTTTCATTCCACAGCTTTTGATGGAAGTGTCAGCTTGCAGGTATGTGAGTGGACACTTTAAGAGCAACTGCCATGTTTGTGGTAAGAGTTCTTTTTTAGTTTTTTTTTTAACCAGTACATAATTTTTGGAAATACAATGTGTTTTAAATATGTATAAGCTTTTGTTATTTATTTTAATTTTGAAACAGACAAAGAACATTTCATACAATTTACCTGTGATTCAGTCATATTGCTGGACTGCAATAGTTTACCATACCATTTCAACTGGACAAAGAGGGACAAGTTAATTGTGTGGGGGACTGGGGGTGTGACCAGGAGTGGGGCTTCCACTAAATTGTAATTTGTAACAAGAACAACGATTATTTTATTATCTCAGGGTTACCCCCTTATCTGTTGCCGCGATTTTTGGATAATCTCCCAGGCCAATTTTTTCTTTGTATGTGTAACAAGAACAATGTATATTATTTACACAGATTGATTTCTAAGACACATTACTGTTTATATTATTGCTGTGGAGCTCTGTTATACATTCAGACACACTAACAATATGGAGATCTTAGAAAATAGTTACATAAGTACAGAAAACTGAGGGATTTGGACAAAAAGTAGATATGGTGTGTATCATTTGCACAGTTTGAGTCTATGTCCCGTCCCCAGTTTGCCAAACAATTTAGCTAATAAGCAGATTTACTATTAAAATAAAAAATAAATTAAATCTAGCAAACTCACAAAAATTTGGAAAATGTACATGTAAGTTGCTAATTTTAATATAAAACAAACCTAGACAGTAATTCGCAATAGAGCCTAGTAAATCACAGTACCTATTTAAATGATGCATTGAAAGTTATAGTAACCTATTAAATTATGCAATTCCTTTTTCAGTTTCCGGTAATACCCTGTTTAGTAAATAAACCCAAATTACATTTTCTGAGTTGTTCTATAGTAGAAGGCAGTTGTGAAATGTATAGTTCATTACACTCTGAACCGTAGATAATTCAAATTGCAATTAAAATTTGGAGCAAAACCAGCCAAGTTGTGAGTTGGTGAATTTTTTAACTTTGACAATTAGTCATTTGTATTTCAATTCACTACAATTTAAAATATAGTGAGAAACCCAGGCACCAATACAACAGTGATGTATTTGATAGGTTTGGCCTCAAAAATATTTTGGATTTTTTTGCATGTTCAAATCTTTAAGTTTTGAAGAATGCTGCACAATAAGCCTGCTCATTTAGCCATGACCCTTCACTACAGAAAAATACTTCCTTATCAAATGTATACACACCAACCAGCCACTGACTGTATGAATGTCTGAACTATAAAGCAATCTGCATTAGAAGGACATAAAACCCAGTGAGACATATAGTAAGGATACACCGATCAGCCACAACATTAAAACCACTGACTGATTATATTGTTACAATGGCACCTGTAGAGCAGTGGAATATAGTAGGCGACAAATGAGCAGTCAGTTCTTGAATTCCATGTGTTGAAAGAAGAAAAATGAGCAAGTGAAAGGGCTAGATGACTGGGCCAGAGCATCTCCGAAATGGCAAGCCTTGTGGTGTGTTTCTGGTATGCAGTGGTTATTATTGATAAAAAAAGTAATGCAAGGAAGGACAACTGGTGAACCGGCATCAAGGCTTATTGGTGCACATAGGGAGTGAAGACTAGACTTTCTGGTCGAGTCACAAAGAAGAGCTACTGTAGCTTAAATTGCTGAAAAACAGAACAGACAGTGCATCACAGTTTGCTGCATGTGGTGCTGCGTAGCCACAGACCGCTATTAATCCCCAGGATGACCCCTGTACACTGCCAAAAGCACATTCAATGGGGACTTGAGCATCAGAACTGGTACAT
Organism: Pelobates fuscus; assembly: GCF_036172605.1. NCBI lineage: Eukaryota > Metazoa > Chordata > Amphibia > Anura > Pelobatidae > Pelobates > Pelobates fuscus. Next base: position 86,552,118 of record NC_086327.1, on the reverse strand, counting down.
TGGGCAAAGGAAAAACATTTCCTGGTCTAATAAATCCAGGGCCGGATTAACATAGGGGCTGATGGAGTTGCAGCTCCAGGCCCAGGCCCAGGCCCATGGAAAAGGCCCATTTAAAAAAAACAAAAACAAAGTTTACTGCATATCCCTCCCTGCCTCTCTCTACTCACCGATCTGCAGGGGAACAGCTACACAGCTCAGAGAGTCCAGACAGCAGCTCCGAGTCTGCAGAGACAGCCTACAGCTCAGGTAAGTGAAGGATGGGGGGAAAGGCAGCAGGGAGACATGGAGACATGGGAACACTGAGACACTAGGGGACGCTGGGAGACCTGGGGACACTGAGACACTTGTTGACACTGGGACACTTGGGGACACTGGTAAACATGGAGACACTGAGACAGTAGGGGACACTGTGAGACATGGGGACCCTGTGAGACATAGGGACATTGGGAGATACATTGGGAGACGGAGATACTAGGGACACAGTGTCTCCATGTCCCCATGTCTCCCAGTGTCCCTATGTCTCCCAGTGTCTGTGTCCCCATGTCTCTCAGTGTCCCTCGTGTCTCAGTGTCCCCATGTCTCCCAGTGTCCCCAAATGTCTGTGTCCCCATGTCTCCCAGTGTCCACATGTCTCACAGCCAGTGTCTCTAGCATCTCAGTGTCCCCATGTCTCCCAGTGTCCATATGTCTCCCAGTGTCTGTGTCCCCATGTCTCTCAGTGTCCCTAGTGTCCCCATGTCTCCCAGTGTCCTCAAATGTCTCAGTGTCCCCCTGTTTCCCAGTGTCCCCATGTCCCTATGTCTATGTCCACAAGTGCCCCCATGTCTCCCAGTGTCCGCAAGTGTCTCCATGCCTGTGTCTCCATGCCTCCCAGCCAGTGTCCCTAGTGTATCAGTGTCCCCTAGTCTCCCAGGGTCCCTAGTGTCTTAGTGTCCCCAAATGTCTCAGTGTACCCATGTTTCCCAGTGTCCCCATTGACTTCCTTCTTCACTAGACACTGCTGTTAGGGGGTATGGATTTACCTAAAAGATGAAAACATAAATTAGAGAGAGATTAGCATAGAGTATGTGTTTTCTTATAGCTGCATCCTTTGAGTTTCCCTCCAACACCATCTCCATAGATACATGACGTTTTAGAGGTATGACTGTTTTAGTGTTTTGGACGATAAGATTCTGTGTTTAGGCCCCATCATAATTGTCAGCACCAGGCCCACTGGGCTCTTAATCTGGCCCCGGATATATCAAATTTTCTATTCTATCAGGTGGATGGTCTTGTGCGTGTGTGTCATTTACCCGGGAAAAAAAATAGAAGCAGGATGCACTATAGGAATAAGGAAGACCAGCAAAGGCAGTGTTAAGCTCTGGGAAATGTTCTGCAATTTGCACGACTTAAAGGATCTGCTTCTAATCTCTTGGTGCCAGATACCACAGGACACTTTCAGAGGTCTTGTAGACTCCATGCCTCAAGGCATCAGAGCTGTTTTTGCAGCACGATGAGGACAGTGGCGTACATACCAGGGTCGCAGGGGTCGCGGCTGCGACCGGGCCCGGCCCACCAGGGGGCCCGGCCGCCCCTGCGACCCTGTATGTACCCACTGGGCCATCCTCTTCTCCTGGGGGGCCCTGAAGCCGGCCACCTCCGGGCCCCCCGAGGCTGGCCCTGCTTACACCCGGCGGGCAGTTAGGCTGGCCGGTGCGCGAGGGAGCACTCTCCCCTGAGTGCTTCCTCTTCAGCTCCCTCACGCACCGCACTGATACCGGAGCCGGAAGATGACGTCATCTTCCGGCGCCGGCATCCCTACGCGGCGCGCGAGGGAGCTGAAGAGGAAGCACTCAGGGGAGAGTGCTCCCTGGTGCACCGGCCAGCCTGACTGCCCGCCTAGGAGCCCAGCAGCACCACTGGACCCCAGGGAATCCCCTCAGCACTCCAAAAGGTAGGGAGGCTGGGGGGATTAAATAAAAAAAAAATGTGTAAGTGTGTGTGAGTGTTAGTGTGTGAGTGAGTGTGAGTGTGTGTGTGTGAGTGTGTGTAAGTGTGTGTGAGTGAGTGTGTGTGTGTGAGTGTTAGTGTGTGTGTTAGTGTCAGTGTGTGTGTTAGTGTGTGTGTGTGTGTGTGTGTGTTTGTGTGTGTGTGTGTTAGTGTGTGTGTGAGTGTTAGTGTGTGTGTGAGTGAGTGTGTGTGTGTGAGTGAGTGTGTGTGTGTGTGTGAGTGTGTGTTTGTGTGTGTGTTAGTGAGTGTGTGTGAGTGTTAGTGTGTGTGTGAGTGTTAGTGCGAGTGTTAGTGTGAGTGTTAGTGTGTGTGTGTTAGTGTGAGTGTTGGTGTTTGTGTTAGTGTGTGTGTCTGCTAGTGAGTGTCAGTGAGTGTGTTACTGTGTGTGTATGTTACTGAGTGTGTTTGTGTGTGTGTTAGTGAGTCTGTTTGATGTCTGTTAGTGAGTGTGTGTTTGTCAGTGAGAGTGTATGTATGTCTGCCGCTGAGTGTGTCTCTGTCAGTAAATGTGTGTGTCTGTTAGCTAGTGTGTATGCATTTGTTCGTGAGAGTGTGTGTGTGTGTCTTCAGCACTTACCTTTCTCCAGCGCCGGACTCCCATGGCGCTGGGGATCCCTCCGCCTCTCAGCTCCGAATGCGCATGCACGGCAAGAGCCGTGCACGCATTCAAACCGCCCATAGGAAAGCATTACTCAATGCTTTCCTATGGACGTTCAGTGTCTTAAAATGGCGGAAGCGCCTCTAGCGACTGTCAGTGAGACAGCCACTAGAGGCTGGATTAACCCTCAGTGAAATATAACAGTTTCTCTGAAACTGCTATGCTTTCAGCTGCAGGGTTAAAACTAGAGGGACCTGACACCCAGACCACTTCATTGAGCTGATGTGATCTGGGTGTCTGTAATGGTCCTTTAAGTGTGTGTGTGCATCTGCATGCACTGGCGTACATACCGCGGTCGCAGCCCTGCAACCCCTGCGACCAGGTGCCCAGCCGCCATGTGTTGCTGCCCCGGCCCGCGCAGAGTAAGCGCGAGGGGGGGGCCCACGGATCAATTTTCGCACCGGGGCCCCATGGGTCATGTGTACGCCACTGGATGAGGACCAACACGACATCAGGCAGGTGGTTTTGATGTTATGGCTAATGAGTTTATCACTGCCTGTATCACTACTTGTTTATAGTTTCTCTGACTGTCTGCAGCCATGTTGTGAATTTAACCCCTTAAGGACACATGACATGTGTGACATGTCATGATTCCCTTTTATTCCAGAAGTTTGGTCCTTAAGGGGTTAAAGCTGCTGTTTGGGCTGAGCTGTGGGCATACTCTGTATGAGGATATCTTTTTGGCATGAGGGGCATGGCTAATGAGGCAGGCTTATAGTGCAGCATTCGGCAAAACATTTATTTACTTTTTCTGTACAAAAACTCTTAAGATTTGTGGATGTAAATAAAATAAATTAAAAAACAGCGTATTAATGAGGCCAAAATCTAGCCAATGCATTCAAGTTGTACTGGTTTCCTGAATTACATTTTAATCTAGTTAATCAATTTTGATGATGGACATTGTCCAAAACACGGAGGCATTACTTGGTTCATCCAAACCTCTTCTAAAAAGAAAATATGTTACTGTTGTTTTTGTTTTATGCTCATGACAGCAATTTTCTCATCCCACACACTTTAACTTCTTTGATTTGTACCAACTTTTGAAGGCTGTTCAAAGCATCTAACACAACCATATACAACAAAACAGTGATAAGATTATTGCTAACTACTTTTTGTGCTGGTCTACTTCAACTTTTTTTCTACAACATAACAAATCTACTTTAAGTGCTGTAGAAAGAAGGAAAATATAACTGTACAAAATATTTTTTGTCTATATACAATTAAAAAAAAAAAATAGAGAGATTAAATTTTGGATGAACTGCAATTCCATTACCTCTCCCGCTGTTTTCTAGCTTAGAAAAATATTTGGTGACATTAATATATCACTGTCATGGTCTTACATCAGGTGGGAGTCCGTTAGGGAAAGATTTGTGCTCACATCTGGCCGTCTGAATGTCATTGTGAGAACTGTGACCATCACATAATGAAGGGGCATGTACTAATGTAACACGATTTTAATACAAAACAAATCTTGATATATAAAGGATGATGTGTTTCACAGAAAATCTTCTGTAGGATTTTTTCAAATGTATGTTTGTTTTCATCACCATGCAGATTACGTCACTCTAGTTCATATTATGATTCCTGTTTATAGTTGTACCACATGAAAGGAAACATGACATCACATGCTGCTGTGTGTTGCAAGTAGCTCACTGAACATATAAACAGCATATATCTATACTTGGAAATCTGAATTCCAAGCCACCACATGCCAGAATCTCTGGGGAGCTGACTCGTGCAAGCCCAGATATACTCATTTTGGGTCTTGATTCACAGTGCCATTCCTGGCACCAGAAAAAAAGGGTCCATATTGTTTTTCTATCTTAGTTTGTCACAATGGAAAAGAGGACTGCCCAATTATGTAGGCTGCATCTCTTGGTTAGTGGACAGCCAGTAAATGTTCATTTTATTCACAAATCAAGTGACAACTGACCAATAGAGGGAAAAAGAAGAAGCAGTAAAAAATATTGTACTTCCAAGCAGGATACTTTCAGACACTCTGACTGCAGCTATTGAGGAAGATATACTAGCATTGGTACTGTGTGCTTTGCCCTTGCTGTGTCTGTGTGTGAGTGGGGGATAGCTTGGGTCTTTGATTCTAGTGTGAGACTAGTTTTAACTTACTGCTGTATCTAGCTAGATAGTTACTGTCAGGGGTACTTGAAACAACTTTGAGTGGGAGAAAGGAGATTACATTGTGTAATTGATCGTATTGTGAGAATATGTCCCCAATATGCTGCTGTTAAAAGTTTGTTTGATTGTTTTGTTGTTTTTTAGTTGTTAACTGGGTGGAAAATGAAATTCACTATTATGGGGATTGTGATGTTCAGTACCAGTAAGAAATTGAGAGAGGGTAATTGAAGGGGTTGTGTTCCCCAATCCACCATCAAAAGTAGTGCCATGCACCACTGCCACCACCACTAGTATTAGTAGTAATCAGCCACAGGGTAGTGGGATTACCAGCATTTCCATCATGTCCAATTCACCACCTAGGAGACAATTGTTTCTTTCTCAGGCTTTTAATGCTACAATAGCTTGTGTTACTACTTCTACTAAAGCAAGTGCAAGTGTTACAGCATCTGTGTTTTATGGTGCTCAGAGCAAGAAATTGGTGAAACCAATGGACTTGTTGCAATTGCCTGTGTTGCTGTCTATTTCTTGCAGCCCCCCAAGATGCAACTAGGTAGTTGTAACAAGGTAGTGTCCCCATGCACTCTTTGTACTTACTGCAAGCACCACCTTCATCCTTCTCCCATGTGTCCCACATGTCCACTCTTCCTTCTGTCATCCTGTCTAAAAAGAAAGAATTTTGGTACAGCAATGGTCAATCTACCCACCGTCCCATTGATGTTGATTCCCTACTGGGGGATATGAGGATTGGAAACTAACAGGGCAGCTAGTGTCAGTTTGTGCTCATTTTAGGGACATGACAAAAAATTGTGGCACAGTAATCCTGGTTTGGGATACGTTATCTGTTTGTTCAATCAACTCATTAATATGATGGATGACCTCTGAAAACAGGGAATTTTTCCTTGGTGTTGCAGCATTGCAACCGGTGTAGCAGCAGTGGTCAGGAAACTGAAAGATCTCTCGTCTGAGTGAACGAATTGCCAGTTGCCTAGTGTTAGCTTTTTAGTATGATCCTAGCATTAAGTGGAATGTGGAACTTCGATAGAATAGTCTAAAACATTGGAGTCACAGACTTATTTACATTGTCCATCATTTTCAGCAAAAGGGAGGAATGTTGGTTAACGAAGATGTGCACATTGAACCGACTGTGTTTCCATTGTCTACTACTCCCAACAACAGTGCTAGCAGCATATCCCCAATACAGGAGAGTGGGGCAGCTAAGCTTTGTGTTAATGATATTGACAATTTGAGGTGAAAAGTTGAATCGCAAGCAGTCGAAAGTAGAGTAGTTCCTTTTAAAGCATTGTCTTGTTCTGATGACCCACTGAGCTACTGGGATGAGAAGAAGAACGTGTGACCTGTTTGTTATATCCATTGAACACTGTTCAAAGTAAGCAATGTTTTCCATTCTGGATCCTCAACCCTTACAAATGTCCCTACAACTGATGGAGAAAACAGTCTTACTCGAGTTCAATCTCCCTAACTTGGATTGCACTGCTCTTCACAACTTGGAAACTTGAGGAATCATAATTTGCATGGAGAGGTGAGTGGCCAATTGAATCTCAGCTAGCACATTTGTTTCTAAATTTGTGAAAGTGTTCTAAAATTTGGTGGTGAATAAAAACTAAAATTAAAAAAGTTCCTCTTGTTGCTGCTTTTGGTACTGCTGCAGAAGCTTTCCCTTTTTTAAATGCCTTTTGTTGTAGTTGTTTCAATGTGCAAAACTGAGTTTTGAAGTGCCTGCTACCACTGCAGATGCAGTTTGGAGAAGCTAATAGGGCACTGTTTTTTCCACACTGAACAATAGTCGCTCAGACTGTATGTGTGAAAAGGCTTTATTCTTGTCAGGGTGAAAGAGGTGGGAGTGGTGGTCAATTAACTACTGACTTTTTCCTTTTATTTTTTAATAAATACATTGTGGTGAAATCAACCTCGCCATTGGGCATTGGAGAAGCCTGTTTGCCCGCCTCCTGCCTGCTGACTATGGCCCCTGGGAGATTTGGCCCTTTAAATACAGTATTTGGGCATATTGTATTTTATTGTGCTGCGGCTGGCCCTTTAAGAACCATCTGGGGACATACTGTGACTTTTGGGAACAATGCCCCTTTAAGACTTTGTCCCCAGTGTCCCCAGACTGTTAATATACTGTGTTCCTGGCTTTCTCTCACTTGGTTCAGTAAATGGGGTTTACTGAACCAAGTACCACACAGGCGGACCACCCAGAAGTGGAAGTGTGCAGGCAATTTACCTCCCAGGCTGGGAGCCTGCTGTAGGTAAATTGCCGAATGCTGGGTGGCCGCCATTCGACAAACGAACACGTGGCGATGGCCATCTTTAATTCAGCTGAAGTTTTACCTTCATTCGACAGTTCGAACGCCGTTCGACAGTTCATTCGACAGTTAGACAATTCAAATGGTTGTCATTCATCTGTTAGAACTGACTTTAACATGGGAAATAGATCGACCGCACAGCCTGATTCTCTGGAACTCTTTTGGGCATGAAAATGTGCTTGCGGTCGGTCAAATAGGACTTTCCCTTAACTTTTTAACCCCTGAACCAATTGCCCTGATTTTTGAATATGTGTATATTTCAAGCATGCTGATTCTGAAAATGTATATTTTATGTGAATGACATGTATATTTAGGAAGTTATTAATATTTTGTAAAAACTGTATTTCTCTGCCTGTGATAATTATATTACCCATTGTGTTCAGTAATCATATCACAGGCAGAGGGGATGATTTTGTGTGGGAGTGTCTGTGTGTATTGTACGGATTGATTGGTTGTATTTCAAAACCCTGTGGGCAGTACTATGTTTGTGGATTGTGAATAAAAGGGGCTGTATGTGCCAGTACAGTCAGTTCTACTTCACCCTCAATCTGAGTCCTGTCTCTTATTGGGGGAATCTGCTACAAGGGATTGCTATGCTCTGCATATTCCCTTGCTATAATCACTGAGCTCGTGTAAGAGCGTGTTCCTGTCTTGCTCTATGAAGGAGTCTAAGGTGGTTGTGGTATTGGCTGGAGTGCTTGGAGCCCTCAGGAAGCGCTAGGAGCATCCTTCAACGGAGGTACCCAGTCGGGGTGCCAGGTGATCCGTTACATACATATTTTGTACTTTAAGTAAAATTTGTCCCTCAATTTTTATTAAAAAAAAAAGATAGCAAAATGAAAAACATTGCAATCAATCATATAGAAATAAGTCCTTGTTTTAATATTTTGGATAAGCTTTTCAAAGGATTCAATATCTTTATATAAACTCTTCAAACAGCATGTTCACCTAAAGTTTATGATCATTTTTGTAAATAAATCCTTTGAAAGGTTTATCCAAAATATTACATTGAGGCCAAAATCTCTCACTTCCTTTTTTTTTTATATACCTGACAAACCTGACATACAATAAACATTTTGGCAACTCAGAATTGACATTACAAAAATGCCTGATACGGCCATTAGAACAGGCAAAAAGTTAGACTTTTTGCATGTCAGCACAGTCATAGGCACCATTTTTCCTGCTGTTTTGGTTACCTGAATTACTTCGCTGAAATGTTTTCAATACAAATATGCAGCTGAGCGGAACAGTGGCATGAGCTAAATTTTGCCAAACGAAAAAAAAACATGTTTTCATTGAAGTGGCTTGGAAGAACCAACATTTGTTGCCTTGCACATGTCTACATATATGAACTCCTGTTTCATGCAGACTGAGATGTGAGTAATGTATAGAGGTATATAAATGCTTGACGTTTGATCTATGTTAGAGTTCTCTGCAGAAAAAAAAACACAAAACGCTAATCACAAACATTAAGTACCGTATATACTCGAGTATAAGCCGACCCGTATATAAGCTGAGGCCCCTAATTTTACCCCAAAAAACTGGGAAAACTTATTGACTCGAGTATAAGACTAGGGTGGGAAATGCAGCAGCTACTGGTAAATTTTTAAATAAAATTAGATCCTAAAAAAATTATATTAATTGAATATTTATTTACAGTGTGTGTATATAATGAATGCAGTGTGTGTGTATATGAATGCAGTGTGTGTGTATATGAGTGCAGTGTGTGTATGAGTGCAGTGTGTGTGTATGAGTGCAGTGTGTGTGTGTGTGTGATGCAGAGTGTGATGCAGAGCCTTGGTGGGGGATGGGCATTTTTAATATTTTTTTTTATTACTATTATTTTACATTTTTTTTGTTATATTATTATTTATTTATTTATATTATTATTTTTATTATTATTATTATTATTATTTTTTTGTTCGTTCCCCCTCCCTGCTTGATACATGGCAGGGAGGGGGGCTCTCCTTCCCTGGTGGTCCAGTGGCATTGGCAGTTCAGTGGGGGGAGGGGAGCTGGCAGAGAGCACTTACCTCTCCTGCAGCTCCTGTCAGCTCCCTTCTCCTCCACGCCGGTCCGTGCAGCTCTTCTGTCAGCTCACACTGTAAGTCTCGCGAGAGCCGCACTATGACCCCACGGCTCTCGGGAGACTTACACTGGGAGCTGACAGAGGTGCTGAACGGACCACCGCGGAGGAGAGAGCTGACAGGAGCTGCAGGAGAGGTAAGTAACCGCACACAGCCCCCTGTCTGTATTATGGCAATGTAAGTTACCATAATACAGACAGTGACTCGAGTATAAGCCAAGTTGGGGTTTTTCAGCACAAAAAATGTGCTGAAAAACTCGGCTTATACTCGAGTATATACGGTATTCCACTGAGGTTTCATATTCTTCCTTGAATAAACTATTCTCATACATTTTATTTATGTGATTACAAAACAAAGCTTCCCTGTCTGACACTTTTAATATAGGTACATATGTTTTGATATCAAGCATGGGCATCAGGCCAAGACTGGAAGAAATATCACAGTGTGTATTTATAGGCAGAGAAGGACAATAGGTGGCAGGGGAGCCAGAAAGAAAGGCATACTGTGTTATCACCAATAAAAAGATTGTCCCTCAAAGTGACTGTTCATTGCCACTCCAGAGCAGCAACCTGATAATGTGCTCTCACCTGGGGAAACATCTGTCTGTTTGGTTAGTGAAGTGCAAGAGCATTTAATGGCATGTAATGTCTTGTCTTTGGTGTCCCAATAAGTGGGACTCTAAGGACAAAAAGCAGGCTGCTTGTGGTGTGTGTGTCAAGTCTTGCATATGTGCAAAAGAATAGTTGTTGTATAGTGTGTACATACACTACAAACATATACCACAACCTCAAATGCACAAGATCTGTTACAAATTATATACTTTACATGATAATACATTGATTGCTTCCCACTGGTATAAGTTTGTATTGGTTCAGTTTGGGAGGCCTTCGATCTCTCCTGTAGCCCATCAGCTCCTTTAGCGTCAGCCTTGCATAGTGGGTATAGATAAAAATTGTGGGCGTCCATGAGAACAGGATATCAAAGAACACAACTAGGTTGGCAAGCCACAATTCCAAAATTGTGACTAACTCATCATATTCAGGACTAATTTTATTATTATTTGTTATTAAATTACTATTAGCTGTTATGTATTTAGTTGTATATTTTGATTTTTAGTATCTGAAAGACATAACACGAATTACTATAGCAGATGAGGATGGGTATACATTAGTTTCATCTTGACCAACTGTCAAAAAGGACTTGGGAATAGTTGGAGATAACAAACTAGAGAGCAGGATGCAAGACCAGTCTGATGTTAGTAAGGTTGCTGTCCTAAATAAAGAAGGGTAACGTTATCAAAATATAATTTTGGATCTTTATAAATCAATGGTAAGACCCAACCTTGAATATGCAGTGCAATTTTGGGCATCAGTTTTACACAGACATATTGCAGAACTAGAAAAAAAAGTGCAGAGGTGAGCTACTAAATTAATAAGGGGGATGGAAAACATCACTGCAACAAATCTCTATGTGCTAACTTGTTCATTAGCAGGAATGTACAGCAGACAAGAGGTCATCCATTGAGCATTTTTACTTACAGCAGAAGAAAGGGTTCTTTACAATAAGAACTATAGTGATGTGGAACGCTCTACCCAAATAGACTGCCTTATCAAATTATGTAGATATTTTTTATAAAGGCTTGGATGTTTTGGTTTTTTTATTTGGAAAAAAACCCTAATATTTAAGGATATAATTAGCATGCATATGAACAGTTTACTGATCCAAGGAGAAATCTGATTGCAGTAAAAGTCACAAAGGAATTTCTTATTCCTTCTTTTGTCTATCACCTCAGATTATATATATATGTTTAAGTTTTTCATTCTTTTAGATTAACAACAAATGTGTTTTAAAGTTGGAACTTTTTCATCCTAGACTATGTAACTATGTAATAAATAGAAACTGGTCAAATGATAGTTTCTAATGTGGGACCATGAAAGTTCTTCACCAACCGCTATATAGAAAGCAAAACCTATATTTGGGTTTTGTCAGCAAGGCACCAATTTGGGAAGTTGAAATGTTTTCTTTGAGCATATATCTAGGTGCCAGATAAGTTGTGGTGAGATATAACACAATTAAATTCCCCACAATTTGATGCAAATTCAAACGTTATTGCCGTGCATCTCCTGCATATGTCAACCTGGACCTTGGGTAAGTCCACCTTGAAAGCAGTAATTACAATAAATCATGCTTCCATAATTATTCTAGAATTACAGTTTGTATCTACAAGTGGGTAATCCAAAGTAGAACATTGTGCAGCCAATGAGATATAAGCATGCATAGATTGTGTCTCTCATTAGTAATTTCTAGAGTGCTAATTGAAATCATCTGTAAAGGACATTCATACACTGTGAAATGTTGAACACAACAGTGAATCATGTTTTGGGATCATTTTTGCTTGAAATGTATAGGAATGATAGTACAATGTCTTTAGCTACAAAGAGTTTCCAGAATAGAATCACTTTTGACTACATTAGGGTTAACCATTTTAAAATAATCAGAACAGTACCATCAAAAGTTTATAATAATATTTTAATAGGTATCTGATTGATACTTAAAACTAATCTGAGAAAGCAGCTGCAGAGCTGACAAAAGGATTTCAGTAATTCTTGATTTAACAGGCAGTTTCCTTTCAGAACATTCCTCACACGGATAAAAGCCAACCTACCACTTTAATAACAACTGGCTCGGTTATCATTTTTCTAGCATTCTGTCCCCCGTGATTTAAAATATTATGCAACCATAGCGTTGCTGCTAAAAAGATTTTATAAAACATTATTAATAATGAATATTCTTCATCAAGGAATGCACTTTAATCTCTGGATTAAGAAAAGGCATGCCATAGGATAAATAGACATATTTAGTTCTGTTATTTTTCTTCTTTCGGTCATTTTCAATGTGCCATACATATGTATGTATAATCATACACAGACAGACATGGAGACAGATTAGACAAACAGACAGATTAGACAGACAGACAGATAGATAGAACAGACAGACAGATAGATTGATTGGACAGACAGACAGACAGACAGACAGATAGATAGATAAATAGATTGATTAGACAGACAGACAGATTAGACAGACAGATGAATTGACGGACAGGTAGATAGACAGACAGACAGACAGACAGACAGATGAATTGACGGGCAGGTAGATAGACAGACAGACAGACAGATGAATTGACGGACAGGTAGATAGACAGACAGCCAGACAGACAGACAGACAGACAGATGAATTAACGGACAGGTAGATAGACAGATAGATAGACAGATAGATAGATAGATAGATAGATAGATAGATAGATAGATAGATTAGACAGACAGATGCATTGATGGACAGGTAGATAGACAGACAGAAAGATTGATTGATCAGACAGACAGACAGACAGATTGATTAGACAGACAGACAGACAGATAAATAGACAGACAGACAGATAGATAGATTGGTTGATTGATTGATTATACAGCCAGATAGATAGATAGATAGATAGAAAGATAGATAGATAGATAGATAGATAGATTAGGCAGACAGACGAATTGACGGACAGGTAGATAGATAGACAGACAGACAGATTGATTGATTGATTAGACAGCCAGTCAGATAGATAGATAGATAGATAGACAGACAGTTAGACAGATAGATAGATGGATTGATTAGATAGATAGATAGATAGATAGATAGATAGATAGATATATAGATATATTAGAGAGACAGACAGAGAGATAGATAGATAGATAGATAGATTGATTAGACAGACAAACAGCCAGATAGATAGATAGATAGATAGAAAGATAGATGATAGATTTATTGATTGATTGATTGATTGATTAGACAGACAGATGCATTGACAGACAGGTAGATAAAGGGGCCGACCAGCTCTCTTCCCATGATTCTGGCCCAAAACATGACTCCACCACCACCTTGCTGACATTGCAGCCTTGTTGGAACAGGGTGGCCGTCCACCAACCATCCACTACTCCATCCATCTGGACCATCCAGGGTTGCACGGCACTCATCAGTGAACAGGACTGTTTGAAAATTAATCTTCATGTATATTGCTGCCCAATGCAGACGTTTCTGCTTGTGAGCATTGGTTAGTGGTGGCCGAATAGAAGACTCTTGCAAGACTCTGGAGGACTCTACACGTTGATGTCCGTGGGACTCCAGAGGCATCAGCAGCTTCAAATATCTGTTTGCTGCTATGTAATGGTATTTTAGCAACTACTCTCTTGATCTGGTGCATGGATCTGGCAGAAATCTTCCTCAATGTGCCTTTATCTGAACGAACCCGTCTCTGCTCTGAATCAGCCACAAATCTATTAATAGTGTGATGATCACGCTTAAGTTTTCGTGAAATATCTCATGTTTTCATACCTCGTCCAAGGCATTGAAATATTTCACTCTTTTCGGCAGCAGAGAGATCCTTTTTCTTCCCCATATTGCATGAAAATGGTGATCTGCTTAATATTGTGGAACACCCTCCTTTATTATTTTTTCCTTAAATTGGGCTACATACACTGAGGGGAGAGCCAGGGCACTACTTGCCCAACAATCACTGCAGAACACTGCAGTGGTTATGGTGCTTGGATTGTACTTTTAAACAAATAGTTAAATGCCGCAAAGAAATGGAAGGCTCTTAACAGTAGCTTATCAAGATTGATATTTAACCTCAGATACGTATGAAAGCACAGCATATAGTTTTAGGTCATGTGTCAACTTCCTCTTTTTTAAGGGATACAGATTTTAAGCTAAATCATTTAGCTACATCTTTTCAACATTCCATGGCTCTATATCACAGATATACTGCCAGAGAACTCAAACAGTGAGTGATGTGTTATTCAACAGATGATTTTGAGCCAAAAGAGAAAAATGGCGACAGAGACGGAAACCACAGCTGTAGTTTAATATAGAGCTAAACATTTGCATGCATGTAAGACTTTATAGAGTGGACTATTAAAAGCATAACATTTTAAGCATATCTATTTTTATTATGTAATAAGGCAGCACCTCTCACAGAGGGGTGTAAAGCCTTAACTGACTCATAAGTCACAAGGCACTAGAGTTTAGATGCATAATCTTTGTAACAACAATATGAGGTTTTGATCTAAAGTGATAATTATCAAAGTGAATTCCAAATAAATTTCAAATTTAAGGTCAAAATTGGAGAATTCTTTGAGTTCAGCGAATTTGGCTTTAAATGCGAAACTAGGATTTTTTTTTTTACCTGAGTGTATGTGTTTGCTTTCTGCAGTGTAGTGTAGGCAAATGTTATCTCAGCTTTTTTGCTGCATATGGAATCTGGAGTTGCAGCAGTAAAGTCAGGTAGGCGCACAAATTTGACCACCAGCTCGAAAATAACATCTGCTGATGCTGCCTCCTTCGCTGCAGCTCCTTCTAGCTTGATCAAGTGTTACTGCTTCTTTGTTTTACGGTGGTCAAAGCTAGGAATCTGTGAAACCAGTGTATTTGTTGCCATTGCATTTGTTACCCCCTGATTCCTGTAACCCCCCAAAAAGCAACTAAGTACAGACTTTGCCAATGCCATCAGACAACCTTTTCAGAAGTAGAGTACCCAAGTGTGCCCGATATTTGGTCTAGGTCATAAATCTAGCTATGATGATATCTCCCTTTCCCCCACCACTACAGACAGTGTCAGAACTAATGGTGCAAGAAAGGTTTTTGGGCCCCCCCACTAGTGCAAGAGTGGCCAAAAGGTAGTTCCCCATCTGACGTACAACTCCCTCGAGGCTATGCCAGTTGGAGATCTACCATTTGCCCATCCTTGCAGGAGTGTATTTGTGAGCAGTGTTTGTGCATTTCTGGTTAAGCATGTTTTTGTATAAAGTATATGTGTGCATGTAGGGGTATATTTGTATGTACTTTTACCATTGGAATGCAATGATGTGTAGTGTTTGAGTTTGAATACAGGGATGTGTTTGCATGTAGTGATGACTGTTAAAAGTAGGTGTGTTTTTCTGTGTAGTGTCGGTGTTTGATTGAAGGGGTGCTTGTTTTTAATTTTAGTGTTTTAATATAGCGGTGTGGTTATATGTAATGTTTGCATTTAATTGCAGGGTGTGTTTGGGTGCAATGTTTGTGTTAGCTTGCAGCAGTGTGCTTGTATGTTGTGTTGGTGTTTGATTGCTCAGATGTATGGACATACACACACTGCCACATACACACACAGATATACATACACTGTAACACACAAATTCATATACACAATGACACATGTACACACCCTGACACACAGATACGTGCACACTAACACAGATACACGCACCACAACACACAGATGCACACCCTGACACATGCACCCTGACACAGATGTACACACTAACATGAATACATATGTTCATGCACATTGACACACACACACACACACACACTCACTGACAAACAAATGCATACACACTGACACACATATGCCCACTGACAGGGCCGGCCTTAGGCATTTGGGTGCCCTGTGCAAAAAATCTTCACAGCGCCCCCCCCCCCTCCCCCACTCCTTACCCCTTCCCACACACCCTGTCACACACACACACACAGGCAGGCAGACAGCCATACACACACACAAACACACTCAGGCAGTCATACACAGACAGCCACACACAAACACACACACAGACATAGAATGTGACGGCAGATAAGAACCATTCGGCTCATCTAGTCTGCCCAGACAGTCACACATAGGCAGTCACACACAAACACACACACACACAGGCAGACAGCCACACACACACACACACACACAGGCAGACAGAAACACACAGGCAGACAGCCAAACACACAGAGGCAAACAGTCAAACACACACTGTCAGACAGCCACACACACACACACAGTCACACACAGACAGACAGACACACACACACACTGGCAGACAGTCACACACACACACGCGCAGACAGTCACACACACGCACAGACAGTCACACACACACACGCGCAGACAGTCACACACACACACAGACAGTCACACACACGTGCATACAGTCTCACACACACACACACACAGGCAGACAGCCACACACACACAGTCAGACACACACACTCACTAACAGACAAACACACTCACAGACACACACTAACAGACACACACACACTAACATACACACACACACACTAACATACACACACACACACTAACAGATACAGACACACACTAACATACACAGACACACACTAACATACACACACACACACACACTAACAGACACAGACACACACTAACACACACACACACACACTAACAGACACACACACTCACCCACATTAACACATTTTTTAAAATTTATTTAGACACCCCCCCCCAGCCTCCTTACCTTTGGGAATGCTGGGGGGGTCTCTTCCTCCCTGGTGGTCCAGTGGCTGCTGGGCTGGGCGGGCGGCGCTGGCGGGCGGCTGGCGAGGGAGCACTTCCTCTGAGCTGTTTGCTCAGCTCCCTCGCGCGCCGCAGAGTGAGGCTGGGAGCCGGAATATGACGTCATATTCCGGCTCCCAGCCTCACTCTGCGGCGCGCGAGGGAGCTGAGCAAACAGCTCAGAGGAAGTGCTCCCTCGCCAGCCGCCTGCCAGCACCGCCCGACCGCCCAGCAGCCTGGCATGTCTGTTAGCCGCAAGGCTAACAAGACATTTACCTTGGGCATTTGGGGGCGGCTTTTTTTGCCGCCCCCTGGAAAATGCCGCCCAAGGCAATTGCCTTGTTAGCATTGCGGCTAACAGACATGCTGTGTGAGCTATGCGGCCGCAGGGCGCCCCCTGCACCATGGCGCCCTGTGCGGCCGCACAGCTCGCACACCCCTAACGCTGGCCCTGCCCACTGACACACACACTGATACACACGTATGCACACTCGGACATACACACTGACCTACATATTTACACAGATATGTATATACACATTAACACAAAAAAAAACACATATTTACACACTGATGCATACAAGGCACAACGATACACACATTGACATATACACACCTCAGAGAGACACACTGTAACACACACAAACACACTCATACACACATACTGTGATGCAGACACACACACTATGACACACACACACACACACTGTGACACAGACACATGCACACTAACACAGACACACACACTGTGACACAGACAAACACACACAGTGTGACACAGTCACACACTCAGACACATTGTGGCACAGACACACACACTGTGACACAGACACACACACTGTGACACAAGCACACAGTCTACACAAACATAGACATGTTAATGTTAATATTTGCAGCCAACCTCCGGTAAAAATACCTTTTAATTCCAGGAGGATGGCTTGCTTGCCACTGGCTGAGGGGAGAGAGTGTAGTGGTCTGCTCTAGCTCCTGTCTCTCTCCCCTCACGCTGCCTGTGTGTACCTCCTCCCTCCCGCATGGCACACTCGTAGCTGGGAGGAAGTGATCAGCTCTCACTTCCTCCCAGCCAGCAGGTATTACAGGGTCCCGGTCAGTCTCTTAAAGGATCGCAGTAAAATAAAAATACGAATTAATGGTAGAAAGTCCCTGGGCCAGTAAGTCCCTGCAGCATTATTTAGAGTATCATCTGCTGCCAGTGTCAGAAGTAGATCAGACCAGTAATATTATTAACACCATCACTTTCCTTCTAGTTACCATTAGTCAATTAAATGCTAGTGTAGAGGCAATATTGTGAGAACTTCCACTGCCACTAATGCAAAACCACCCACATCTTCATTAGCTATAAGGTAAAGGGTAAAGGCTAGTTAAGCATTACCTTGACAGCGTCCCAGAAGAACAAATTGTGTGAGTAGGTGAAAAGTGAAGGGTGATCTCACTAGTGATGTATGATGTACACTGTTGCAGTATTTGATAATGTGCAATCATACACCATAATTAATACCTTATTAGCAGAGCAAGGGGGATGTTGAACATAGTGCCAGAATGTGAAAGGAACAGGTGGACTCCCACTCCTCATCAGTCCATGGGTTTGTGTGCCAGTCCACTCTTGACCATTTTTGGGTTGATTTCATGCCATGGGTGTGTCAGAACATCAGTCTTTAAACATGTGTATGGTCTGATCTATATCTGGTTGCTCAGCAGCTATTGTTTTGTCCATCAACCACTGTCCAAAGTGAGAAAGTGTTTTTTCTTACAGGGAACATTCTTAATCCCCAATACTTGCAAATGTCCCCTCTGCTGATGGAGAAAATAGCCTTAATCAAGTTCAATGTCCCCATGCTGGGTTACCCTAATCTTTACTTTGATGATTAAGGTGTCATCATCTGCTAGATGAGATTCAATTGGCAGTTCACCTCTTCCTTCAAAGTTGTTTCTAAATTTATGAAACTATTTTAAAATCAGGCAGTGAATAAAAATTCTAATCAAATTAGGTTTCACCTAATAATGCTGCCACTAACCCTTTTTTTCAAATGCCTTTCATCATAATGGTTTCACCTTGCCAGCTAGTGTGGTGGATCAGCCTGCGTGGCAAGCTGAACCACCACACAAAAGACAAAATGGTTCAGCCGAAATTCATTTTTCCACCATGTACAAGTCTATTGAATACTATTGAGTTCTCGTTTACAGAATATGCTTAGTAATTTAGTATTAATGGTTTCTGTCCTAAATTCCCTTTATTTAACTTGTTCATGCCACAAATTACAAGGATTCAAGCTGGACAGCTTGTGTGTTGCAGACCTGGCCTGGACAAGGGAAAACATAAACCCATAAACATTTTGCATAAAATGCTTATATATATTATCTATAAAAACTTGTATGATGTCTACATCTCCACTACATCTAAAAAAAGAATGTAGGTTGATTAAGAACACTGCTAGATAGAGTATTTGCAAGCAAATCAGGTAGCACAGTAAACATGTTTCGCTAGATAATAGGTCAATTGAAGTAAATTAATTTCTTACGTGAGACTGGTGATCTAATGTACCATCATTTTTATATAGATTATTCTTGATGAAAATGTGACAGTGGTACACAAAACGAGGACAAGCATTATACTGTAGATGGTCTTTTGGGAGAGTAAACTAACACCATCTAACATGTCTGATGATTAATCAATTATCCCCTAACAGAGATTGTTTCAAAATCTATTGGGACTTCATAATAACGATCAGAGAACTAAATATAAACATCGTTCTGTGTCACTTGTAATTTGGAGGGCATGTATCAAGTTGTTTGGACATCATCTTATACAACACAATTCCTAATATTTATGTTTTGTCTCATTTTATGAAAAAATTCAATATATATATATAGAGTTAAAAAATAATTGTGTTAATAAATGATTGCCCAAGCAAGTTTTTCTTTGTTACATTGAGACTGGAAGAAAGGTATTTTTGCTTACAGTAGAGCAAAGGGTTCTTTACAGTAAGAAAAATAAAGATTTGGAACTCTCTACCTTAAGAGGTTGTCTTATCAGATTCTATAAATATATATATATAATGTTTTTAAAGACATCGATGCTATTTTGCCTAAACAGAATATTCAAGAATATAATGGATATGTATGTGAACATGTTGCTGATGCCAGGAGAGATGATTGCCATTATGGAGGAAGAAGGAATCATTTTTTTTCTCCTTTTTGTAGCATAATTGTAAATGGCTACAATTGTTTTTTTGCCTTCTTTTGGACCAACATGTAGAAATTAAATAAATATTAAAAAGTATTTGCACTCACTTTTGTTGCCAACGGTTTAGACATTAATGGCTGTGTGTTGAGTTATTTTGAGGGGACAGTGAATTTACACTGATATACAGGCTGTACACTTACTACTTTACATTGTAGCAGAGTGTAATTTCTTCAATGTTGTCACACGAAAATATATGATAAAATATTTACAAAAATGTGAGAGGTGTACACACTTTTGTGAGATACTGTATTCACTTTGGTTAAAAGCTACAACCTTTGTAATATATGGGTTTCGGATTTTCTCTAACCCAAATAAACCAACGTGACCTACAATAAGACTTGGTGACTGTTTTTATTGCATATTGTAATGAACATAGAGGGTATCAGTGTAAGCCTTATCTTACCTAAGGTGTATTGCCGTGGTAAATTAACTTACATGATTTGCCATAGATAAGGAAACACAGGGTTGTTACGGATCACTATGTCAAGTCAGCTTGGTAGGATCAGCTGGTCTAAATAAAAAATACTGGTCTAAATGCGTGCACACAGCAAACATTCACCCATCTAAACCTTATAGAGTTCACCACTTACCTGTAAGGGTAGGTGTCTATGAACTAATAGATGCCATAATGTCTAAGTCTACAACTATATGCGAGATGCACAAAATGATTGCATACTTATTGTGCTCTACTGGGATGGTCTGCATTACAGCATGACATTAACAGATAATGAATCAAAACTCTCTCCTTATTTCATTGCTTTTCCTACCCATAATAATATTGCCCTTTCTGACACCATTTTTCAATCCCAGTGAATCTGAACACACAGGTTCAAAGCACTTGATGGGTGGAGATTTCATTTTTCGTTCACTCATGTAGTTACACTCCACAAATAGCTTTATTTGGAGAACTTTATTTCTAGAGCGAAATATTCAATATCTACATGACTTTAGGGGGAAACTGGTTATTAAATATCAGGTGTTATTTTGTGTACAGTCTGCTAAAGAGAAATGCATTTTGTTTTCTACGGTATTTAATCATTTAACAATATATTTAGCGGTTTCATCTCACTGGGAATTACGTTTATGTGGTTATTTGATTTCACATTTCAGTAACTTCAAGGTAAAATAAAACGTAGGTTTAATGGTTATATAGTATTATGGTTAGTGCTATTACACTTACAATTCCATTTCAGTAATTAATGTTTGAAGTTTGCCTACAATTTTACACTTTTTACTTTTGCTATGATTAGACATAAAGGTAGATTTTGCTTTACGAAGTCAGTTGGATCATGGGCTGTCACACCAAACGTATGGTGGGTTTGTGTATGAGTTTTGGTTATGCCATGTTTTCTATAGCATGGCATGTTATTTTGATGTTTGTGTACTGATTTACATTATATAGGTAAGGGTGAACTAAGCATGTTATTCCTTGTTGGGCATGTCATTCGTTAGTTTGTGATGTTAGTCGGAAATTTCGGTAACTCTAGACATCCTCACTTTTGTGATTTATACTGTGCCTTACTGTGGCCATGCCAAGTTACTACAGAATGGTTCTTGTTAACCACTATTATCTTGGGTTTGTCTTACAATTTTTCTGACTATGCATATAGTTCTAACCCTACTAGGTTCTGTAAAGGTAGACAAGTGGATCTCCTTTTTGTGTGCCTTTGTTTCTTAGTAATCCTGTAACAGGTTGTGATATGCATGTATACTGGTCACCTCCTTTGCTGTCTATCTCACGTATATCCGTTCATGTCAAGTACCGATCAGTACGTCAACTCACGCTATGTATGGTACATCCCAGCACTAAATACCCTGGGCAACTTGGTTCAGAAGCATACTTGGTCTACTGTTTCTTTATGTAGTACCCTGTCATGTTTCCTAAGTATTCTTTTTGAAACTGGTATTACTAAAGTAACATTAATAAATCATTCTAGGATCACCTTACTTTTACCTACCTCACCTGCTATACAATTATTCATCTGTAAGTCTTTCCCCTTACTTGGCATATGCAAACAAGGTTTTATCACATTGTCACACTTTCCCAGAACTAATATGGAATAGTTTGCTATGGACACCAAATTCTCTAGTATCACTTTCCGGTTTTGGTTTCAGGTATTTGTACATATGTACACCTGTGCACTTCAATTTTCTATTCCATTATACTAACTATCAAGTTCTAGCCTTCTAACTCTCTCATAAACAACTTGCTTCCTCTATTTTTTAGCAAAATTAGGTTCTCTTTGTTTCGCATTCATGTTTTCAGGTCACCATGCAAGTGACTCACTTATCCAATTCTACCTCCCTCCATAGGGTAGTCACTTGCTCTATTAGGACATTTTATTTAGCGTGATGTGACTATTAGGGTACCTTTGTTATCCCAATGTTGTTTTTCAACTTCTTGTGCCAGTAGAAAGTGGTTCCATGAGGCCAACTCCTATCCTCAACTATAGAGATAATTCACCCTCAGCTCAAATCCTAGTTAGTGCCTTGCACTCACTAGACACCAATCCTAGCTTAATTGTTTTGCCGCTCGGCATAAGATAGGTCAGCCAGTATATGCCGAATGTGTTATGCTGAATAGCAACTAATGAGCTCTACTCTGGGTTTAGTTAAACAAACTGAGAAGCATCCCTCTTGGCAACATAATTAGGGCCCTACCAGTCCCGGATAATCTTAAATCTCTTTATTTTCACCAAGATGCCTACACTGCACCACAATACCAAAGCTCATATGTAATGCCTCTTATTGCCACTTGGCAACTTGTTAGTCACCAATTTTAGATTATTGTTTTCACCACTCGGCATAAGATAGGCCAGTCTGTACCTGGCTGCTTCTCAGTTTCACTAAACCCATAGTAGAGCTCATTAGTCGCTATTCATCATAACAGTTTTCTTCTGTTTCAGGTATGGTTGAAACAGCAGCAACAGCATGTGGAATAGGTGAATGAACTGAGAGAATAGAGGAGAAAAAGAGAAACAAGAGGGGTCTAGGGGCATTAAGCATCTGACTTTTGTTTTACTGGTCTGCTTTTGGATGTTGCACTCGGACACAGACCATGGGAAAGAGCCAGTATTCTTCTTAACAGCAACTAGTCATGAACAGACGTTTTAGCAATACTTTGTCTTTTACCCAGCTTAGAATGTGGTAATATATTTTTGTTAGGATATATATATATATATATATATATATATATATACATACACACATACACATATATAACGGGAAAATGATTGAAAGTGAATGTATTCATTACTCCCATACCTCCAAAAGCTCCAAACACCACACATTTTCATAAAATAAATAGATATTTAAATGTTTCATCACTGTGTTATACAGCAATGAATGGGACTCAAGTGCTTTTGCACTCTCTTCTTTTACCCTCATCAACAGATCATTTAGTTCTTCCTCACTTTCACCAATCATAGTATCATCCACGTATCTGAGGTTGTTGATATTTCTTCCAGGAATATTGATTCTAGCTTTGGATTCATCCAGCCCAGCCTTATGTATGTATTCCGCATATAAGTTGAATAAATAGGGTGACAATATACAACCTTGTCGTACTCCTTTCTTGATCTTGAACCATTCTGTTGTCCCATGTTTGGTTCTGACTGTGGCTTCATGGCAAGCAGCAATCTTAGTTCCAAGCAAATAGATGGGGAAGAAGTGGAGGCACTGACAGATTTTATTTTCCTGGGATCTCTTCAGATGCTTACTGTAGTCATGAAATTAAAAGACGTTTGCTTCTTGGGAGGAAAGCTATGGCAAGCTCGGACAAACTGGTAAAAACTAAAGATATTACACTATCAAACAAAGGTCCGCATAGTCAGAACTATGGTATTCCCAGTAGTAACATATGGATGTGAGAGCTGGACTATAAAGAAAGCTGTGCATCTTAGGATTGATGCCTTTGAACTGTGGTGTTGGCGAAAACTGCTTAGAATCCCTTGGATTGCAAGAAGATCAAATAAATCTGCACTACAGGAAATCAAGATAAACTGTTCACAAGAAGCTATGATCATGAGACTGAAGCTCAAATGTTTTGGCCATATAATGAGAAGGCAGGATTCTCTAGAGAAGACTCTGATGCTGGGAAAGATTGAAGGCACACAAAGAAGGGGATGACAGAGACGGAGATGGATAGATGAGGTCACTGAAGCCACGAACATGAAGTTGTTGGAGTTCTGAGGGGCAGTGACTGACATATTGTCACGGAGTGCTATGGTCCATATTGTCACGGAGAGTCGGACACGACTGAACGACTAAACAACAACAACAATACACTTAGCCCCAAAATTGTCTCTCACTTACAACATTATTGATTTAGAGTAGAACATACACTGATCCATGGCTTTTTTTTTTTTTTTTTTAAATGGTGGCCCACTGGGAAAACATGAGGCAGAGGCCCAAGCTTAAAATAATTTTAAAAAAAATAATTAAAACTGAAATGGCTAGTTTTCAAATTTGATCCTATAGTATCAATGTAAATGAAACTCTTTAAGAACATCTATACTTCTACACATATTCCTACCAGGTAACCTAAGCAGGAGGGTTGGGTAAATAGTTCCATCTCCTCAGTAACAGATTTGTTTGCATCATTTTTTAGATACATGTTAGCTTTTTTTTATTTAAGTAAATCTTCAAGCTAATATCTCACAATGGATAATTTGATTTGTGAAATGTAGCTTTTTTTTTAACTTGCAACTAGCGGACTATAAATCCTTAAGTAAATTAGTTCTCACTTGACATTAAAAGTGTGTTTTCACCAAACTAGCCTTAGCCAGGAAATCCATAGCCACCCACTGGGGTGCAGCCACAGTACCGACCGTAGCAGACATTAAAAAAAAAAATGGACGAAGCCAGAACAATGGGTAGCATGTCGGCCCTCATACACGACACCATGGCCCCTGGCTCAGTGAACTCTCGAACCCAAACTAACACTCGGAGAGCAGAAGGAACACGGCCGTGCGACCCCCTGAGTACCTGATACCTACTATATGACCCCACTTCCCTCCCCTACACCTCCAGCTGCTGCTAGACCCTCCCACCAATCCCGACAGCGGAAACATAGCCCTATCACACTAACCAAGACCCCCCAAAACTCTCTCAATATCAGAAGAAAAGGGAAGAACCACATATATCTTGCCAACAGACCATTACTACACTCCCAACCAACCCCGCCCCACCCCCCACAACAAGGAGACCCAGCTTAAACATTAACACTGACCCCCACCTCCACAGGCAGGGCCAGTACACTTCAAACCTGAAAACTGTATCCAAAAAAGGCCCTGTCAACAGCCCTAGAGCAGACGTCAGGAGTACCAGGTGAACGGAATACTACTCGCCCCAACCTAAAGCAGAAGATCCGGCGAGCATCAGGAGCTCATGCCAATGATGACCTTCACTAACCAATCCATTAGCCTGCCACTACACAATATCGCCAATAAGGGTGAGGATCAACAAGTTGACAACCCTACTTATAAAAACAACCAGCCCAATACCCGAAGAAAGAGGGACACATAAGGCTCCACCTCGGAACCATAACGCGGTTGAAGATGCTTGTCTTATGCACTACCCATGTACCCACCCCGTTCTCTTTCTGTATCCCACAGTCTTAACAGAGCGTTCCCACCGCTAATAGACACATATCTAACACATGTACAACTTATCGCGTACAAACAAATAAAGAAGGTTAACGAAAACAATCACATAGGAAACTGTCACTCACCCCCCCCCCCCCCCCTCCAACAGAACTTACCAGCAGTAATACCAAATACCCCACCATGCTCACCCTATGGGTACAACTTGCAAAAAAGTCACTAGTCTGCAAAATGCTACAATTGTTGGACAAAACACCGCTTACTGGACTAGTGTATGTACTTATTATTATTTTGTTAAAGGTATGATAACCAAAGTAAATGAAACTGCACTCCTACCCTCTCCCCATTCTTTTCTGTAATCCCACCCCGAAAACAAAGACCCTTGCAACAAATAAAGAATATATATATATTTTTTTTAAAGTAGACCAGTGAAACCCAGTTAACAACAATGGTACAGGAACAATGACCCAACCACTAAGCCTTATGCATCTAAAAACCATCCTCAGATGTCACATATATATCACATTATAATAAATGCAAATGAATACTGAGTATTACCCTATCAATACCTGTACACTGATGACGACACAATGTATGTTATGTTAAGTTTTAAGGTTATTTCCTATTTTACAGATTTTTTGTTTGTATAAAACTGTAAAAACCTTGACAGATTGCGGCCACAACAAGTACCATCGAGTAACAGATATATGTCTTAACAAACCAATTTCTTCTTTCTGTATTATTGAGATAATGGTGTTTACCACACGTTTTGGCTTTTACACAAGCCCTTGTACTGCTGATATGTCGCAATTTTTGTCATTGCAAAAATAAAGAATTATTAAAAAAAAATGTGTTTTCACCTTCTTCTCCTTTATGGCATATGATCCCACCTATCCCTGTATGTTAAATTACTTTTTATCACTCATGATTAGCATTCGAAAACAGACACACACACACACACATAATCTGCTACTGAACAACATATAAACCACAAAACAACTTCTTTATAAACTTTTAATGAAACAAAGATGCAATGGTTGATAAACAAAGCTGGAATAAAAATAGGGAGGGTTACCGAGCACCGTTGGGCTGCATTAATCATTATTGAGGAATTGCACCTTTTTGAACATGACAATTTGTTGATGATACACAGTGCAAACCTGCTGAGCTCTGTCACAACATTTTTGAATGTGTTCTGCTTATAAAAGAAAAAAAGGGGAAAAAACCCTGAGGTGTTAGAGAGTGCACTAATCTTTAGAAAGGTTAATTTATTCATAGAGATTTTGACAGAGATGTATGGCCAAGCCAAAGACTCAGGCAACTCTTCCCGTGGGAGGGGGGGAACGCAAGTGTGGAGAATATTTTCCAGATAGAATGGAATCTGCAAGAATCAGACAGCAATGCATGTATTTAAGAGACATTGAGGCTTTTATAAAAGCAATGAATGCCCATTTAACCCTTTGAGTATCATACTATTAAGCGATCATTGTTCTGAAATAGGGTTGCACATTATTCTACCTTTAAGCACAGAAGCTTCTTTTTCTCTGCCCAATGTGAGTTAAAAGAGATACTTGTGTCATGCTCACTCCCCTCCGTTAAGCTTGATACAAATATGTACGACTCAGGTGCAACAATATGAGGTAATAGCCTAAGCACTTTTTTAAAATTCTTTATTTTTAATAAATATAATAATGCCATTAGTACAATAAATAATTACCTATTTGTATACATAAAATAGTGCATAGCATATACAGTAGAGATACAACATGCAGAAAACAGTACTGAAGGGTTGTAAAAATCCCAAAGAAAACCTTGGATTGGGATCATAGCGTTGCATAACAGTAAAGTAGGAAGTAGTCAATTTGGGAAAGGATCTGTGTAGGCACTATTATATACACTGATCAGCCACAACATTAAAAATCACCAGCCTAATATCATGTAGATCCCCCTTGTGCTGCCAAAACAGCTCGTATGCATCTATGGCATAAACTTCACAAGACCTCCAAATGTGTCCTGTGGTATGCCATTGGTACATGGTCTGCAAAAATCTCTTGGTAGGTGGTAAGTATCAAAGTAACATCCACACGAATGCCAAGGTTTCCCGGCAGAAAATTGCCCAGAGCATAACTCTGCCTTCTCCGACCAGCATTCTTCACTTAGTGAATCCGGCTGGCATCTCTTTCCCAGGTAACTGATGCAAACACACCTGGGCATCCACCTGATCTAAAAGAAAACATAATTCATCAGAACAGGTAACCTTTTTCCATTGCTCCATGGCCCAGTTATGACGCTCATGTCCCCATTTTAGGCCCTTTCGGCAGTGGACAGGTGTCATAATGGGTACTTTGACTGGTCCATACACAGCACACTGCAATGCATAGTGGTTTCTGGCACCTTTCAATCATGGTCATCACTATGTGGCCCTTACCAAAGTCACTCAAATCCTTTTCACTTGCCCATTTTTCCTGCTTCCAACACATGAAATTCAAGAACTGACTGTTCACTCACTGCCTAATATATCCCATCCCTGACTGGTGTTACTGTAACAATATAATCAATGTTATTCACTGTCGGTGGATTTAATGATGTGACTGATTAAGGTAAATACAACATTGTTGGATCATCTTAAGCAAGTTGAGATATAACCATGTAAGGTAAAATCATTTTTTTGTGTACATTTCTTGGAGAGGACATTCATCCATTATGGCAGATGTTTCCACCAATCCTTTTCAGGTACACTGCAATAAGGCTGCTAGAATAATGCTGCCTGAAGCAAATAGATTCAGTCAAGGCAAAAATAATGTCCCAGGCACTCCAGACATCACATTAAGCAGCTGTATTGGAATTGAACAAAAATCGCAACGTTTCGGCCCACACATGGGCCTTTGTCTGTGTGGGGCGAAATGTTGCAATTCTTGTTCACTACCAATAAAGCTGCTTTATGTGATGTCTGGAGTGCCTGGACCATTCCATATTTCCTTGACTGCATTACAATAAGGGATTGCCAGCGAGCAACTGGCCTTTACATTCAAGATTGTCTGAAATTGTGGTTTGATAGAACCTCTGCTGGTTATATAAGGGTGGTATAGCAACAAATCTTTTTAATCAGTCATTAAAAAGTTGTCCAGTATTGTTGGTCCAGAGGAAATTCCACCATATGCAGGGCCTGGCGACCTTGTCAGTGTTGCATTGTCAATAAAGCAGTGAGACTGTCAGTTCTATTACATGCAACGTCATATCGGTTATCTAACATATAGCAAACAGTTTTAAAATTAAAATGTTGTAGCTACATCTTATGCCACTTGGCACTTTAACTTTCAGGCATCTTTCAAAGTGATTGATAGACAGTAAGCCTTTGATAAAACTGGGCTAGGAAACAGGAGGGATGACTCACTACCCAAAAAAAGGTCAACCATGCTTAGAGAGATTAGGAAATATGGCATTGGTTTAGATATATAGTGTTTACTTTGGAGGCAGCAAAGTTGATCCATGAGAGTTGAGACAGTTGAGTCAGGAAAAAAACTCTAAACGGGCTTAACTACTAATAGCAGGAATAAGAAAGTCCAAAACACACCTGAATATCATGCATAATAGTTTAAATGGAGTAGTGGTATCATTGTTTATGTGTAAGTATAATAGGAGGATGTGGAGAAAAAAAGCACAAATCGTTCACAGGCTATTTGAAAAGTTGTGTTAGGAAGAGGGATATTGTCAGCACAATTTTTGTTTAATGTAAGTTCATCCTTTCAAGTCGCTTTCACGTGTATGTGGCTGCCCAGATTATTTGATCACATTGGTTACCATTGTCCTACCTGTTAACTTCTTTCAAATCTTTTTATGACAGTACAAGGGTTTTGGACTCTGGGGAGATCTCAAACATGCGGTTCATGCAAGCTGACCAAAGACTTTGAATTATCTGGAGCATTTTGCCAAGACAAATGGGCAGCTATACCACCTGCAAGAATTAGGGGCCTCATAGACAACTATTGCAAAAGACTACATGCTGTCATTTTAAGGGTATGCAGACTTTTGAACAGGTCATTTCATTTTTAACTTTGTTGCAATGTTTTGTTTTATGATTGTGCTATTCTGTTTTAATCTACAGTTGAATGTGAATACCATACGAAATAAAAGAAATGTGTTTTGCCTGCTCACTCATGTTTTCTTTAAAAATGGTACATATATTACAAATTATATTATATTACAAAAGGGTATGCCAATGTTTGAGCACAACTGAATATGCTTGCATTGAAACACTCACCCCAGCCCTCATAAAAATATTGCAGTATTTACTAAAATCTGGAAATTTCCCAGATTCTCTAAAAGAAGCAGTGGTAAAATCCCTCCTAAAGAAACTTTCACTAGACTCAGACTACATGCAAATTACATACTGGTATCAACCTTCCATTTCTGGGGAAAACCATTAAAAAAGTAGTGGCAAGTCAACTGGAGGCCCATCCATCAAGCTTTAACATCTTTGATCCTTTCCAGTCAGGTTTCAATTGCTGCAATAGCACTGAAACAGTGCAAGTCCGACTGCTAAATGATCTCTTCATGGCGAGAGACAAAGGTGGCTACTCAATCCTAATCCTCCTGGAGTATCTCTGTGTAAGGAGTCTTACATGTTGGGGAGTCCAGCTCGCAGAGTTATATGCTCACCCTTGCAAAGTAGACACAGACCAGGATGACCAGGTAAGACGCCACCTGACCTGTGAGTCTGTGCAAGGGGGCTTTCCAGGAAAAGTGCTCCAAGTCGAAGTACAGCAGGGATTAGCAGAAGCGTAATCAAGGAAAGCCAAAATCAGGGAAGCCAGAGATCAGAGTAGTCCAGGAGGAAAGCCAAGGTCAGAAGCCAGAATCAGTCAGGAAATACTGGAACTCAGATACGGAGAGACAAGAACCAAACAAGGGAACCAGAGTCAATGAACTGACGCCCTTCCCAGGGTGAAGCAGGCTTTTATATCCAACCAATTAATATGGGATACAGGTGTGCTAGAGCAGCCACAGGTAAGTTCAGCTCCCAGTGCTGGAAACAAGGCAAGGACACCTATTAAGGCAATACTATGAATGGCTGGATAGCACAGTGGCAAAAGAGCGGGATTCAAGAAGCCAAAGTCCAGGGTTCAAATCCCCTGCTGGGCACTCCTGGGATGACCTCGTCTGGCAGACTGGATGTCGCAGTGAGAACCGTGCGACTCTGCTGCATTTGACACCATTGACCATACAATTTTAACCCCTTAAGGACCAAACTTCTGGAATAAAAGGGAATCATGACATGTCACACATGTGTCCTTAAGGGGTTAACCGAATGTTTACAGCACATCTGTGGTCTAGGAGAAAAAGTACCTCAAAGCCTACAAACATTACAAAATGCAGCAGCCAGAATATTGACCAACCCAACTCGATCATGGCACTTAACATCTGTTCTCCACTCTCTGCATTGGCTTCCAATAAAATGGCAGACATATTTTAAAATTGGCCTGCTGACCTTCAAAGTCTTGAATCAAGGCCCACAATACCTCATGACACCATATATTCCATCTTGCTCACTTTGATCAGCCAAGAATTTCATCCTGTTGGTGCCGAGAATAAAGACTAACTCAGGTTCCCAGGCATTCAGCCATGCAGACCCCACATTGTGGAACGCATTACCTTGCTCAATCAGAGAGGTAGCATCCTTGCAAACTTTTAAAAAACAAAAGACCCACTTTTTTATCAGGTATTCAGTCAGCTCATTTGACTATCAGAAACTCTTAACTGTTATGTCTGTTTTATATATTTATAAAGTGCTTTAAGTCTCACAGGGAGAAAAGCACTATAAAATCACAAATTATTATTATTATTATTATTATTATTATTATTATTATTACAATGGCACTTGTCAAGGGGCGGGATATATTAGGCAGCAAATGAGCAGGAGGTTATAGAATGTCATGTGTTGGAAGCAGGAAAAATGGGCAAGCAAAAAAGATCTGAGAGACTTTAACAAGGGCCAAATAGTGATGGCTAGATAACTGGATCAGAGCATCTCCAAAACAGCAAGTCTTATGGGTATATGCAGTGGTTAGTACCTACCAAAAGAAATTAACTGGCATAAGGATCATGGATGCACAAGGCTCATTGATGCACATGGAGAGCGAAGGTTAGCCCATCTGGTCTTATCACACAGAAGTTTAAAATACAAATACAGAGTCTGAACGTGTAAGTCAACAAAATACCAAGAAGCTCAAAAACACCCGTGTGGTAACCTCTCTACCCACACTTAAACAAAGCAAAACATATACATACACAATGGGTGGAGTATCTTGGTTGGAGATGTAGGATAATGTCAAAAATGGGATAGCTGTAAAGACAAAATAATATACAAGCACCTAGTGCAAGATCATACAGTGCATGGATAATAAAGTGCAGTTTTCATGATTGAATACTCACAAAGAGAGAGACAGAAAAAATTGGCTCAATCTGGATGCCTGTGGGAAAAATTGGAAGGGATCCCACTCCCTTTAAATGAATTGGTGAGGCTTTGTTGATCCCAAAAGAGAAGGGATTTCCATGCAGGTGAATAGAGACACTACTTCCTTTTAATATGGGGGTACAGATACATAAAATGCAGAAAAAATATAACAACAATAAAACAAGATTTCCTGTAAAAAACACTATCAGTGGTAAAGTCTAAAAAGTCCACTGTGGGATATTTAGGTTGCAAGACGCGTTTCGCCTGTAAATTAGGCTTCCTCAGTTGCTGAAATTACCTTTCATTGGTGTCTTCTTATACCTCTTTTGAATGTCCCTCGTGATGTTCACCTGTTCCGTATTTGTCTCCTTTCTATGACGTTCTCGTTCTCGTTACGGTTCGCGGTTTCCTGTTTCGATCGTAGATGGAACGCATATGCATTCCATTTGTTGAACAACTTTATTGTCCATATTGTCCATATGTCTAAACGGGTTTGCCGTTCTTCATTGCATTTGTTCAAGCATGTGGGGAATAAAGAACGTGGAATAGCTTGTTTTAAACATGGTTACATCAACTGATTTTTTAAAAAGAGGAATAAGAGGGGTTTTTAAAGAAACATGCATAGATGTTAATTACTGAAAGATAAATAATAAGAAATAGCAAAAAATATGTTAAAAATATTAAAAATATATACACTTAGTGAGACCAATAAAGAACAATTTTAAATGTAGGAGAAGGGAAGAACACACATATACTATTCAGAGAAAAATAATGTTATTGCTATGTATATATATATATATATATATATATATATATATATATATATATATATATATATATATATATATATATAGTTCATATGCATATATATTAAAATGTGCCTAAATGGTTATATATATCAAATTATATATATCTGTGATTTTTAAATATAGGATGTGGATTTAAAAAGTGCTCAACCATCTAATAGATCATTTACATGATTTACATCTTTATGTTTGGAGAAAATGACAAATTTCAAAGTCAGAGTTAAGACCATTGGGCATAAGGGTGTTAAAATTAAACATGAATTTCATTTCTTCCTTCCCTAACTTATTTATGTAATTGACAACCCTCCAGTCTTTTTGGACTGCCTTTATAGCACAGAAAAAAATCACATAAATATCACACAGAAGAGCTACTGTAGCTTAAACTGTTGATGATCTTAATGCTAGGCATGATAGAAAGGTTTCAGAACACACAGTCCATCACAGTTTGCTGTGTATGGGGCAGCATAGCTGCAGACCGGTCAGAGTGCTCATGATGACTCCTTTTTACTGCCAAAAGGGCTAAAATGGGGACGTGAGCATCAGAAATGGACCGTGTAGCAATGAAAGATGGTTGCCTGGTCTGATGTATCATGTTTTCTTTTAGATCAGGTGGATGGCCAGATCTTTATCTGGGGAAGTGATGGCAGCATAATGCACTATGGGAAGAAAACAGAGCGGTGGAGGCAACGGGCAATGTCCTACTTGGAAATATTAGGCCCTGGCATCCATGTGGATGTTACTTTGACGTGTACCATCTACCTAGAGATTTTTGCAGACCAGCCCTTCAGGGCAATGGTGTGCCCTGATGGCATTGGCCTCTTTTAGCAGGATAATACATCCAGCCACACTGCAAATAATTGTTCAGAAATGGTTTGAGAAACTTGGCAAACACTTCAAGAGTCCTACCTTGACCTCCAAATTCCCTAGATCTCAATCTGATTGAGCAGCTGTGAGATGTACTGGAACAACAAATCCAATCAGTCCCACCTCACAACTTGCAGAACTTAAAGGGTCTGCTGCAAATGTCTTGGTGCCAGATAACACAGGACACATTCAGAGATCTTGTGGAGTCCATGCCTCAATGTATCATAGCTATTTTGACAGCACAAGAGGGATCTACCCGATATTAGCCAAGTGTATATGAGTGTTGATTATATTCTGGAATTCCAGACTGGTATCCCTCAAAATATGCCAGTTTTTAAAAAAATATATATTCCTCTGTGTTTTATTAAAGGGACACTAGAGTCACCAGAACAACTACAGCTTATTGTATTTTTTCTGGTGAGTAAAATCATTCCCTTCAGGCTATTTGCTGTAAACATTGTCTTTTCATAGAAAATGCAGTCTTTACATTACAGCCTAGTGATAACTCCACTGGCCACTCCTTAGATGGCTGCTAGAGCTGCTTCCTATCTCAGTCTTGCCTAGCATGCATCACAACATATCAGTGTCTTCTCCCTCTGCATGCAGACACTGAACTTTCCACATAGAGATGCATTGATTCAATGTATCTCTATGAGGAGATGCTGATTGGCCAGGGCTGTGTTTGACTTGTGTTTGCACTGCCCCTGATCTGCCTCCTTGACAGTCCTGTGGGGGAAGCATTGTGATTGGCTCATACCACCACTTCTGATTATGTCAGAGGCCAGAGGAAGTTCACAGGCAGAGGCAGCAGCTTCAGACTGGAATATAAGTAAGATTTCACTATATTTAGGGAGGCAAAGGGAGCCAGGGGGGCTAGATGGTGGTTTTAACACTATAGGGTCAGGAATACATGTTTGTGTTCCTGACCCTATAGTATTCCTTTAAGTATTTTGTAAAAAAACACATCATTTTTCTATTTAAAGCAGGTTTTACTATTTTTTAAATTAACTTCTTAATATGTCTTTAGATTGTAAGCTCATGGGTTATCTAGCTAAGCACTTTGTATAAATGAGCTCCAATGGCTAGATCTCAGCTTTCGGACAGGGTCATCTCTACCTTTTGTTTATGTCTGTGTATATTGTTCGTTTTCCCCTAATTGTACAGCACTCAGGGATGTGTTGGCCAGGCTCAGACACACAGCACACTCACACTAACAGCACACTCACACACACACAGCACACTCACACTAACAGCACACTCACACTAACAGCACACTCACACTAACAGCACACTCACACTAACAGCACCCTCAGACACACATAGAGGACCCTCACACACAGACACACACACACAGCACACTCATACTAACAGCACACTTACACACACACACAGCATCCTCACACACACAGCACACGTACACAGCACACTCACACACACAGCACCCTCACGCACACACAGCACCCTCACGCACACACATCACTCTCACACACAGCACCCCTAGACAAACACACAGCACACTCACACACACATCACCTTCCTGGCCCTTTTGTCCTTTGGTATCCCACTTATGGAGACACCAGAGACAAGTTAAAAGCAAACACAGCGCAAGCATGTTATTAAATTTGCTTGCGCTGTCAGAACAAATACAGGGCCTTTTTCTCATGCTAGAGCTCTTCAGCGGGGCTCTGTGCATTGAACTAACATGCTCACTTTGAGAGGGGGTGTGCTTGTCATTGACAAAACACACCCTCTTTGGCCCCGCCCCCTTCTCATGGGGCCGCTGTGATTGAAAAATGCCCAGCTGAATTTTTTTTCTAGTCCAACCCTGATGTTGGCCCTTTGCCATTAATAAATAAATGTGTTTAATCTCCTTTTTTTGCAACAGAGAGGAACCCTTCTTTAAATTAAACACTATTGTATAATTTACTATCTGTTTTACATGGTTTTGCTGACTTCACGGAAGGAGTTGCAATAAATCTTGAGCAGTTTCAGAATGCAGTAGAGTTTAATCTCTAATTTAAAAAAAAGGTATACTTATTAAATATTAAAAACAAATTTGATTATATATGTACATTGTGGCGGACCGCCTGGTAGCCCGCTTGGGTACCTCTGACAAACGTGCTTCCTAGCTATCACCACCATAAGCACTTTTAGCCCCTAGCCGCCACAGCTTAGCTGGGGTCTTGTCGTCTCTTCCCACCCTGGACCAGGGACCTGGATCCAGCTCCCAGTGGTCAAAGCTCTCCTACAGACAGTATAGCTGTATAGTAAATAATTTAGTCTGTATAGCATTCCCCCCATACATTAGACGAGACCTAATGCTGGGAGTATATCTATTTAATGCAGGCAATCACTCATAATTTATACATACAGTAAACTCATCCCTTCTGCTGAGAGATAATTGAGTCAGGAACTGTACAAACTCTATCTACAGGTACTGAAAAACACACAATTTCACCCACAATCCATGGAAACCCCTCACATCCCTGGATAGCCCTGATCTGAGTGACAATCATATCCAAAAATCACTCAGATCGGTTCAGTGGTTCGGATTTTCCATGGAAGTCAACTTTTAACCGACCGCACACGTGGCTTCTGCCCAAAATAATTCCATAAGAAAAGTGGTAGCGTTTGGTCAATTTCTGGAGTCAAAAAACGAACAAAATACAGAACCGATTGTCTGGCTCCTAGGTAGCAATTGTTCGCCTACAATAATCATGCAAATAATGCTACTAAATGGCACTTTCCTGACATGAATAGCAACGTAGCAGGCGTTCATCAAAGTTCAACGGTGTTCGCGAGTTAGAGTGTCCAATTTTAGTCCCATGCACTCGACGACCAAACACTGCTGCCTGCGTTCGTCCGAACAAGATGGCCGCCAACTCAGTTCCCACGTGTTCGTACACACTTAGAATCCATAGTGTGAAAACAACTAGCTCAGAGGTGGTCTGCAGCCAAGCTCAGAGGTGGTCCGCAGTTCGTGGGTTTGTTCGGTTTCCGAACAATAAAGGAAAGAAACATGAACCAAGTCTTTTAAAAGGTATTTAACATAGCTCATAGTCCTTGGGCAGGAGGCTAGCCAGCAGAAAGAATATAGGCACGCAGACCACTTAATCTCAGTGGGCACGCACACCACTTCATCTTCATTTAACCCTGCAAATTAAACAATGCTGTTCATTGCAGGATTCTTAATGACTCTAGTGGCTGTACTTAGAGGTGCTTCTGCTGAAATAGCAATGTAAAATTCTGCTATTTCAATCAGAAGGTCTCATAGGCTTGCCATAGCCATTTGCCACAATTAAAAAGTTTTTTTTTTTTAAATAATGAAATAAAAAATAAAAAGCTTATGGGGGAGAATAATACTTCCATGTTACTATATAAATTGTATCTCAGTATGCCATTAATATTGTAGTAAAAATAGGAGGATCTAATATTCTGCCCTGGCTCACACCTGTGGGCAATGGGTGGGGCCCTAATATTAATAATAAAGGGGGAATACCTAGTGTGTCCCCCAGCTTCCACCTACCAGCGATGGGTGGTGGCACTAATAATAATAAAGGAAAGGAACTTAATGGCTCCAGCCCCCATCCATGGGCAACATTGGGAGCCCTAATTAAATATAAAATAGGAGGAAGGAGATGCCATTGTACACTCTCTCCAAATGATAGCATTTACCTTCTCACCCCTGAATGGCTGGGGGTCCCCATTCCTCTAGCAACCCTGCAATACAAACTAAATTACCCTACATACTCTCCTCATCCTAATAATATTGAGGAGGAGCCAATTAAAATAATACCTATTAAATATATATATATATATATATTCTTACCAGTCTTCTTTCTTCTTATTCTTCTTATCTTTGGCCTCTTCCTACCTAACAAATTACAAATAAAAGTCCAGAGTTACTGACACCATTAATAAAAATAAAAAATAACATCTGATATCAAAATACAAAAGATGCCTGAAAATTAAACCAGATTAATACTAATCCATCTTCATTCGTGAA
Organism: Pelobates fuscus; assembly: GCF_036172605.1. Taxonomy (NCBI): domain Eukaryota; kingdom Metazoa; phylum Chordata; class Amphibia; order Anura; family Pelobatidae; genus Pelobates; species Pelobates fuscus. The sequence continues at coordinate 86,514,566 of NC_086327.1, read as the reverse complement.
GGGCTGATAGCAGGAAAGTCCTTATATAGGATTTCCCATGCTATCACAGCTATTGCAAAGAATGGGAAATCGTTTTTGCAATATGACCAAGAGTGCTCTGATAGCCGAGTTTCGAGAGGGCTCACTTAGCCTCTAAGAATGACAATTCCAAGATGGTGACTGATTTAGATAAATCAACACAATTAAAAAAAAAAGAGAATTGGGATACGATCTTCAGACTCTCGGCACCAGAGTACTATGCCAGGCAAAGTCCAGAAGAGATTGACAATGAGTTTGGGGTGTCCTAGAATCCCTTAATGAAACTGAGGACATTATTTTAACTTTGACCAAATTATTGAAAGTAATCTTAGGCTGCCCACTGGACACTTCTAATAAATTTGATTGTGCCCACTGATTGCCTAAACCAAGGAGCATAGTGGGAAATTCATCTTGTTGAATCATGTTGATTTCCTCCTAAAAATAATCCATTCTGTGGAAAGCACTTATCTGCTCTACATTCCACAGAATATACTGTGTAACTTTTCGAGGAATTATCTTGGACTATGCTCAAAGCAAGAATGTTCTTAACCATACAATAGGGCAGCTATGTGAAAAAAGATCAAGTATCACTGCATCTCTACTTTGAATGGATTTAGGCATTCAATAAGTGTAGGTAACGAAGTGGTATGGAGATCATTGCTACTTGCCAATACCCACACTGCCACAACTCCATCATTGGCAACCAACCTGCAAGAGACCTGTTTAGCCTCTATTCATTCAGCATGCATCTGGTGAAAAAGGGCCATATTGGCTCTATAGTTGTAATGGAGACTACCAGCACATACCTGCTTACCGGCTGCTGCTCCCAAGGTGCTCCCTGCTGTCTTGATCATGCATCCTCCATTGGTGCCAGACACTGATGTCACCTGCAAAATGGCAGCCACCAGGTGAACAACCACGTGTGTGGAGCTGGTTTACAGCTACTGTGGGCTCCATCTACAGGGAGGTAGGGACTGCTTTCACTATAAATTCCCAAGCAATGCAGTTGGTCAGTGCTTGGTTGTTCTGGCGTTTGCCCCAATCTCCTGGTTCCTGATCCTAGTTCCTGATTCTGGTTTCTCATTCCTGTTTCTTCACTCCTGGCTCCTTGTTCCTGATTCTGGATACTTGTTAATGATGCCGGTTCCTCGTTTCTGATTTTGATTCCAGTAATCTTCTCGGTTCTGACCTCTGGCATCCTGCTCCAAAATTTTCTGGCTTCTGACCTTCAGCTTGACTTTGACTTTGCTCCTTTGCCAATGTTAGAGTGCAGTGTTATACATAAACCTTGTGCAAAGATCTTAACTCATCTATGTCGAACACTGATACCTGAAACTATTATTGTTCATTATCTTTCACTGTCTTTGGTCTCTGAATTTGCTTAACTTTGTACCATGTACTGGGTATAGTAGTCTGACTGTAATTTTAAAAATGTTAATAAAAATTTTACATTAAAAAAACAAAGCATACAAAGTATTGTAAACAAAAGTATAAACATGTATCTAGAAAAAGAAAAATCCTCATTTATACCAGAACAAGAACTGACAGATAAAATAAAGTGTGATGTAATAATGTTAAAGTATTTTAAGAATTAAAAAAACAAAAAAAACTATATTTAACAATTATTAGAAACATAAATTAAGGCTAAGAATGCATTGAAAGTTGAGGAACCCTTCCTGTAAAGATATAAGTAATAAATGGAATTCACAAGTAACATGAAGCAACATATCTAGGATGGAGGCAGTGATGTAATTTAATAGGTGTCATTTTTTCCTTGTGTAGTAAAAGTAAGAAATATGATGCCATTGGTAAGAGTCTGAATATCAGATGTGGATTAACTCCTTAAGGATGGAGGCAACTGTCCAAGTTCTGAACCAAAAGAAAACCTAGAGTTTGTGTTTGTTCCACAGTAATGTAGGAGTTTCCCTTTGAATGCTTTAATAATTAATGGTTTTTTTTAAATGATAGAAAATATTTTTTTCATACACTATATGTATACCTAACACAACATTATGTATGAATAAAATGTTAAAGATTGAAGATTTTTTTTTCACATTTTGCTTATAATATTTGATACACATCCAGTGTAATTATAGAAAAATAACTAAAAATAGATTCCTGTGAAGATTGGTGTAGTGCGGGGCGTTATGACGTGCTGACGTGCTTTGCGTGCGGCGTCGTTGTGACGGAGGAGGAGGGGCAGCCACCAGGGATGGCGGGTGTCGAGGCGGCCGTTCCGAGATGAGCCGTCCGTGCTCCCGCTGCAGCTTTGAGGAGTCATTACGGTTTACCGACGGGTAACAAACTCTGCCTGTTTCCCCCCTGTCTCCAGCCTCGACAGAGAACTATTCGCTCCCTTTTTTCACTAAAAGATAAAGGTAATTTACCGGAGGAAAACTCTCCCTATATGCCCTCACAAGGTTGCGGTGGCCGCCTCCCACGTGGCAAACGCTGCTCCTTTGACCAAGGATTTATATTTTTCTCTATTTTCTCTATTTTGTCTACTGATACATCCTGAATGGGAATGCACACTATTAGTGTATTAGTGTACAACTAAACCCCACCAAAGTTAGCCAAATGATTTCATATATCTGAGTTTGTGGGGCATACTCATATTTTTTTTTACACATTTTTTACATACATATTTTTGTGTGCCAACGTATATATAAACGGGGTAATTGTATACCACTGTGTAATTTCAAGTGCAACGCTAAGTTTGCCTATTCAATCATAATTAAAGAGCAACCATATTTACTGGTGTGCAACCTTAACCCGGATTTATTTTTCTTCAATATGGCTTCAAGAAAACCTAATGACACTAAGGTCTCATCAAGAAAAGACAAAAAAAATCTTTCTCAAGACAAATCAATGAGCACTTATTTTTCGCCGCAACAGAATAAAAAGCCTAAATTGACAGTGAATGATACAGACACTAGCCTTGATATTCCCGAGGCTGAGGCTGAGGGCAGAAAATCAGTTGAAACAGATCAAGTTACACTCACTATATTACAAACTACCCTCAGAGCGAATTTGGATGAAATAAAGACCGAATTAGCTACAACTGCAGCAGCAATTAAAACAGAAATTAAACAAGAAATAAATGCTCTTGCTGCTAATATGCACAGAATAGAGGATCAATTCAAAGCAATGGATTTTCAAGTTAAAAGTCTTATGCAAGAAAGTACGAATGCCCAAACCAAGATTTCGGCATTTGAACTCAAAATAATTGACTTGGAAGATCGCAGTCGGCGTAAAAACCTACGTTTCAGGAATATACCTGAGAAAGACTCACAAGAAGATCTAAAAAAAACCTTGCTGGATTTCGTAGAAGTTCTGGGTATTGTGTTTGATCCACACGATCAAATAATAGATAGTTGTCATAGATTATCTAAACCCCAATCAATTCAGAAAAATCTTCCACGGGACATCATTGCCTGTTTTGTTTCATATGAATTTAAGGAATCTATTCTGCGGTCAGCCCGAACAAATCAAATCAATTCCGGCTGTTATCAAAATGTACAGGTGTTTCGGGATCTCTCCTTTGAAACCAGACAGAAAAGGAAAACATTTAGTTCTGCAACCCAAATACTAAGATCTCACAATATAAGATATAGGTGGCTACACCCCTTGAAACTTTCACTGACATATGAAGACAAAAGAGAGACTTTTGATACCAATATGGACTTGGTTGAATGGCTTAAGGGCAAGAAATTAATCCAGCAGCCCTATTAAGTGGTTAAGAATACAACGCATATGGGGAGAAATGAAGTGTTACGCTGGGGAAGGGGGGGGAAGGGGGGGGAAGGGGGGGGAAGGGGGGGGAGAGGGGATAAGGGCAACAAGAAAAAAAAAAAAGAAACCAGGAGAGTGATTACTATTCAGGGAGAAAGTAGAAAGTAAGACAGAAAAAAAAAAAAAAAAAAACTCCCTTAAACAATTGCTCAATGGTACTATAATACGGATAATGTCCCACTCCTCGAATATAACAGCCTATATATATTATAAATGATGTACTTATGGTAGCCTGTTTTACTACCATTGGATAATACTGTATGATACGTTAACTTACCTATACTCATTATTATTAGAACGCCTAGGCTGACGGCCCCATAGGGGATCAGACTACAAAGCTATCACAATTAGCCATGGTTACTCAATAGCTATAAACAGGGGGGATGATAAGCTGATTGGGATTTTACTTGTTTAAGACGATTCACTAGATGAGAACGAAAAGTATGTTTTAAATGTTTGATTCAATATAGATTCACTATTTATTTTTCATTATTTGTCTGTATGTGCAGATTAATAATTACTCTGCTAATGCAGATTCACATTAGAAATTGTAAATTCACAGATAAACTTAAGAAGTCACGGTATATTGGTATAGGCAAGTTGATATACATTAGCAACTCTATAAGCCATTGGCAAATTAAACTGCTAAGGCCTATATATATTTAGACACAGTATTCTATAATATAAACAATTGTTATAGTCATTGAATTTTGTTTTACTACCACAAGACAACACTGTGTGTAAATATGAAAATGGGTAAAGGGAAAAGAATGTTAATTTGTCAAAGTTTATATTTATCACCATTTGGAAACAAATATGGAAGGATGTTCGTGGGGATAGATTAGATAGAAATCTGCTATGCACACTCATATAAATGTGCACAAATAATCTGCATGGGCACAATGGTATTATATTTGTATGATAATTCTATTCTGTAAAATGTCAATGCTGGTGGGGATACACGAATTAAGGTAAAATAAGATATTTTTTTTATTTATTTTTTTAAGCATGTAATTTATACCCATTGCTATTTTACTCTATTAACATGTGGGGGTAGATGGGTAAGCAGCCGATTAGAATATGAAGCTGAGAAATCATGGCATGATTACCTAATGGTGATATATATTGGGAGGTGATAAGTCGACTCTGGATAAGCGCTGGTCATAGGGGGCTTATCTGAATTAACTAGCCCCACAGTAGAATCCGACAAATGCCACGGGTAAACTTTATCTCCTATGGCCTATGCCTTTTTTGTCGGAAACCATACCAGACCCAATCATACCCTTAGTTCTTTCTCTGCATACAGATAATTGATAGGCATATCAAATTTTTCCCCTCTTTGCATTTATATAATGACCCTGTCTGGTTAACTGTATTGACACTAAAACACACAGAATACGTTAGGCGGGACTAGTTTAAGGGTATCCTGCTTTTCCCGACTTAAATGGAAATAGTGGACGTAAGACTCTAAGAGGCTGTTGTTAGTCTTCTCTGGGAGGTTGCCCCTCTTGGTGTAGTGATACTACATCGTTTCTGTCAATTTCTAGTACCATCTGAAATTTACAGTGTAAGAGAGAAAAGAGGGACAAGGAGGAAACGGGAGGAACTAGGGAACTAGGTTCTTCTATATTCGTTATATGTTGTCTGTGGCTATTGGATCAATTTTGATCCAATTCTGTTTTATTATGGGTGGTATATTTTTGTATTTGATTTGTTTTTTCTGTTTTTATTTTGGAGCATATGATATTTTGGAGAAACTCTTGATGATGGTAGCTGTCCAATTCTTTGACTTTAGACGTGGGGTCCAAGCACATCAAATACTTTTGAAAACTCCACATGAAAAATATGATTAAGTTTATGTCGTTAAATGCACAAGGCTTAAATACAAATAGAAAGAGGAGAAGATTGTATGCCTCGTTAGCTGAACATAATATACAACTGGCATTTATACAAGAAACTCATTGGTTAAAGGATCGTACCCAGAAATGGGGAGGGGACAAGTTTCCCACCATTGTTCATGCTTCATTAACGAATAACAAAAAAAGAGGGGTTGCAGTTATCTTTAATAGTAATCTCAATGTTGAAATTAAGTATATCGAACTGGATACAGAAGCTAGATTTATAATTATTGTCTGTGCCATTGATAATACGGTCTATACTTTAGTCAATGTGTATCTGCCGAATGTAGATCCTATGGCTAAATTTTTGTCTATAATGAGCCAAGTTGATAAAGTGCACAAAGGCCACCTAATTATAGCTGGGGACTTTAACTGTGTCAGTGACCCTAAAATGGATAAGTTGTATACATTTGGCACTTTAACTGATAAAAGAACTATTAAGCAGGCTAAAAAACTCCATACTATCTGCAAACAATACAACCTGCATGATATATGGAGAATATTGCATCCAACCGACAAAGATTACTCTCATCAATCTTGCGTACATGGATCATATTCTAGGATTGATTTTTGTCTATTGGATGCAAATTCGATCTCTTTATGCAACACAAGTGAAATTAAAGACAGTATTTGGTCAGATCATAGTTTTATATTAATGGAGCTTGGAAATAAATCTCCCCCACTCCGAAATACTTGGAGACTGAATGATGCTCTTATTAATGATCCAAAGAGCAAGGAGGAACTAACCCAATTATTAAAATATTTTTGGCAGGAGAACAGCTCCTCCGATACATCTCCAGCAAACAATTGGTGTACACATAAATCAGTTATGCGCGGATATTTAATTAAATTAGCCCACATTATGAAGATCAATACTGGAAAGACCTTAAGTGATTTGTATATTGAGTTTTATAATTTATCGAAACTTAATAAACAGAATCCCTCTGCAGAAATAAACACAAAGTTAAAAGGGTTACAAAAACAAATAAATCTAAAGGTTGAACAGAAAATTATAACAAATATTCATAAATTAAAACTAAATAATTACCATACGGGGAATAGAGCAAATAAAAATCTGTCCAAACGATTACAAAATTTCAACGCAAAAAATAGAGTCGAACAATTGACAGACGGTCAAAAGGTTTATTCGACCCCCTCTTCAATAGGGGAAAGATTTAACCAATTCTATGAGGATTTGTATAATTTAAAACTGTCCCCTAAGGTTAATGATATTAAAAAGTATTTACTTGACACGCAAATACCAAAAGTTACGTCTCAGGATTTATTAAACTTAAATAAAACCATTTCGGAGGACGAAGTTCAGTTCCAAATAAATAGATTACCCATAAATAAAACTCCGGGTCCGGATGGTTTTACAAATTTATATTATAAACATATGCAGTTTCTATTGATTAAACCTCTAACGGATATGTTCAATCAAATAGCCATAAACGAGTCTTTTCCAACCGAACTACTACAAGTAAATATCATTCCTATACTAAAACAAAATAAAAGTAGTACCGATCCCAGCAACTACAGACCTATAGCGTTAATTAATGTAGACATGAAGCTATACGCGGCTATAATCGCGGAGAGAATCAAGTCTATAATTACGACCCTGATCCATCCGGATCAGATTGGGTTTGTTCCGGGTAGGTTAGCATCCAGTAATACTAGGAGAATAATAGATATTGTAGATTTGGCCAATAGAGATCAGTTGCCCCTCCTGGCCCTGTCTTTAGATGCCGAAAAAGCATTTGACAGGGTCGGGTGGGGTTACTTAGCTGAAGTTCTTACTGCTTTCGGGCTTACAGGTTGGATACACAATGCCATTATGGCTTTGTACTCTGCTCCTTCTGCACGCACTGTGGGCCCCAATATTACTGCAGGGTGGTTTGCTCTTAAAAATGGTACGCGACAAGGGTGCCCACTCTCTCCCTTGTTGTATATTTTGTCCATTGAGCCTTTGGCTATTAATATCAGGAACAATCCACGAATTAGAGGTGTTCAAATGGATACTCTGGATGTCAAAATATCTCTCTATGCGGATGATGCGTTACTTACGCTCTCCTCTCCAGAGTCGTCTCTGAAATCCTTAATGTCTGAAATTGACAGATATTCCATTATTTCAAATTTTAAATTAAATATTAATAAATCCACAGTAATGTTCATGAATATGAGCAGTGAACAAGTCACTACCCTAGCCGACACTTACAAATTTATATGGACAGATTCAGAAATAAACTATTTGGGACTAGTTATAACTGCTAACCCAGCTGGAATAATGGAGAGGAACATTTTGATTTGCATTCGCAACATGAATCTTAAACTTAAAAAATGGAGAAATTTAGAAACCTCATGGCAGGGTAAAATCAACATTATAAACTCATACATTTTACCTAAATGGCTATATTTGTTCTCCATGATACCACTTAAAGTCCCTGTACCCTGGTTGGCAATGATTCAATCTAGTTTTAACAATTTTATCTGGAACTATAAAAAACCCAGAATTACTCAAAAGATCTTAACTAAAAAGTTGAGCAATGGCGGTCTAAATTTCCCTAGCATTGTATATAGTTACCAAGCGAATATTATTAGGCATATTTATCTTCTCCAGGATCCTAAACAGGTTTCTGAGCCCTGGTATATTATAGAATCCAAAGTGGCTCATTTGGATAAATTACAACATTCTTTGTGGACAACTACAAAGACTTCCCTTAAAAACTCTCCCCTAACTAGCTCGTTGATATTATCCCAGATGCTGGGAGAATGGCTAAACATTAAGAAAAAACTAAACATAAATAATTCCATACCGAAAACATGTACGCTTGACATATTGGAAATATTGATAGAAGATTTCTCGTTAAAGCACTGGAATAATGTTGACAAACTGAGGATTGCAGACATAATGCAGGGAGATAAGATCGTACCTTTCCAAAGCATTATAGATACTCGCCATATTCCAGGCGGAGAAATCTTTACTTATCTTCGCTTAAAAAATTTCATCCACAAAAATGTTATTAAATCATCTAATATATTTGCAAAGAAATTGGAATTTATTTTTCGAAGCCAAGCCATCAGAAAGATTTCGTCTGTGGCAGCGTCCTTGTTGGAGCTGCTTAAAGAATCCCCTCACAGATTGATTAAAAGGTGGGAACTAGAATTAGATTTGCAGATTTCTGTAGAGGAGTGGAACTCCTCTCTAACTATGGTAAATAAATATATACACTGCCTTAACCTGTCTGAGTGCCATTTTAAAGTTTTATATAGATGGTACTATACTCCAGCCAGACTGGCCAGAATATATGATTCTACTGATCCAACGTGTTGGAGATGTGGAAGTCAGCCAGGTACTTATACACATATATGGTGGACCTGTCCTGCGGTTAAATATTTATGGCTATGGGCGTTTAATATCTTTACTGCCATGACGACAAATAGAATTGAGGAAAATGCCGCTGCGGCCCTCTTACATCTAAACCTGACTTTCAATTCCCAGAAGGATGTTTGTTTTGCCATTCATTGCCTAGTCGCTGTTAAAATCATTATTGCGCGACATTGGAAATCATCAAAGCCGTTTGACAAGCGACTATTGATTGATCAGATCATGTTCCAAATGTCAATGGAATATGCGCTGATCAACAATTCGACTTTTATGTCGAAGAAGCAACAATGGTACAAAGATTGATTAAAAAAATACAAGGGCTTATTTGGACACTCTTCTAGCTAGATAGTTTATTATATTTGTATTTTATTGTGAAGTATTTGTTGGCCTTACTAAGGGATAAATTAAACAGAATATAAAATAGATGTGGATCTAAATATACGATTATGTGCTCTAAATTATCTGCTCCAAAATTTGGTGATGGTTTTTTTTTTTTTTTTTTTTTTTTTATTTATTGTATTTTTGTTATTTATGCTGGTTCATATGGGATCATTGTGACACTATCTTTCTGTACAATGTCAAATAATGTGTAATAATTTATTCAAATATTCATTTATTTGTTTGTAACACTGTATATGAACTGAATCTCTTAAGACCCAACATAATTGTCTTTTACTGTGAAAAAGGAAAATGTTTCAATAAAAATTTATTAAAAAAAAAAAAAAATAGATTCCTGTATGTCATGATTATTATATGCTTTATATGTCTAGGAAATATTTTTTTTTGTATTTAACCGTTTACCAACCCCCCCACCCCCATCTAACTCTATACCAACCCTACCCTTACCCTTATTTTTACACTAACCATATGCCTACCCTAACCTTACCCTTAGGCCTACACTATACCTAAACTTAAAACAGCATTAACCGTTACCTGTAACACTAATCCTACAGCTAACCCTAATTGTAACCCTACACTAACACTAACACTATGCCTACCGTACCCCTAAGTATAACTCTACCTTTAACTCCACCATTAAAAACCCTCTGCTCTGATATCAAGCAAATGTGTAGAGATTGGTATGTGACTGCCATCTACTGGCTGTTTTCACAATTACATTCCAAGTAATTATGAATGTAGTCTGCTTTCCCAGCCGATTACAATGTGATTGGTGCTGGGCAGCTGGCAAAGACCACCATCAATCACAGTCAGCTGCAAACATGCAGGGAGACCCTGCTACGGTCTGTTCAGGACCTGGGGTTCCCTTCAGCAGCCTGCATTCCATCTCCGTGGCAGAGCACAATTGATATCCACACAGACAAATTAATAAATAAATAAAGTTTTAAGACTGACACGTGATTTGATTTTATACATTTTCTTGGTAACTTTAGATCTAAAAGTGGAAGTTTTATTTTTATTAACACCAGTATTCCTATTCTTAAATAGTGATGTACCGAACGGTTCGCTGGCGAATAGTTCCTGGCGAACATAGCATGTTCGCGTTCGCCACGGGCGAACACATGCGCGGTTCAATCCGCCCCCTATTCGTCATCATTGAGCAAACTTTGACCCTGTACCTCACAGTGAGCAGACACATTCCAGCCAATCAGCAGCACACCCTCCCTAGCAGACCCTCCCACCTCATGGACAGCATCCATTTTAGATTCATTTTGAACCTGCATACATTTTATTTTTATTTTTTTTATAATTTTTTTTATTTATTTATTTATTATTATTTATTTTTTTATTATTTTTTTTGCAGTGCATGGAGGTATAAAAAATTAGCATGTGGTACCCCAACGGCATTCCTCATGCTTTTCAAGTAACAATTGTAACAATATATGTTAATACCCTAGTCTGCGCGGAGCCCTCCATGGGTGAAGATGGATTAATTTTTTTTTGCGCTCGGGTTTTTTATTTTATTTTTAAGTTCAACGGGTATGATGGCTTTTTATTTGCCCTTTTTTGGGGCTGAAAAATGAAGATTTTAGAAAAAAGAAGACGTTGAATAGTAAGTTGAATTTTACTTTACAGGGTAGTAATTTTACCCACCCTCACTATTTTTTAGGTTGAGGGGGGTAGGTAGGGGCTTTTTTATTTGGGTGTGTGACTAGGGGCTTGGGGACCCGTAGTCACCTTTGATGGGGGACGGGGGGATTTTCATTTAGGGCCTCCACCCGCCGCTCAGGAGTGAGGGCCGGGGGGAGGACAGTAGGTCCCCCCCCTCTTATTGTAACTTAGGACCCCCACCCGCCGCTCAGGGGTGGGGGCGGGTGGGAGGACAGTAGGTCCCCCCCCCATTATTCTTTTATAGGGCCCCCACCCGCAGCTCAGGAGCCATGTTACTCTGTATATAGAGAGAGCCATGTTTACACTGTATATAGAGGGAGCCATAGTTACATAGTTACATAGTTAGATAGCTGAAAAGAGACTTGCGTCCATCAAGTTCAGCCTTCCTCACACCTGTTTTTTGCTGTTGATCCAAAAGGCAAAAGGCAAAAAAAAACCCCCAAAAAAAACCCAGTTTGAAGCACAATTTTGCAACAAGCTAGGACAAAAAATTCCTTCTTGACCCCAGAATGGCAGTCAGATTTATCCTTGAATCAAGCAGTTATTACCCTACATTGAAAGATTATATCCTTGAATATTCTGTCTTTGCAAGTATGCATCTAGTAGCTGTTTGAACATCTGTATGGACTCTGATAAAACCACTTCTTCAGGCAGAGAATTCCACATCCTGATTGTTCTTACAGTAAAAAAACCTTTCCTTTGCCTTAGACGAAATCTTCTGTCTTCCAGTCTAAACGCATGGCCTCGTGTCCTATGTAAAGTCCGGTTTGTGAATAGATTTCCACACAATGGTTTGTATTGGCCCCGAATATATTTGTATAATGTTATCATATCCCCTCTCAGGCAACGTTTTTCAAAACTAAATAGGTTTAAATTTGTTAACCTTTCTTCATAGCTGATATGTTCCATTCCTTTTATTAATTTTGTAGCCCGCCTCTGCACTTTTTCTAGTGCCATGATATCCTTCTTTAGAACAGGTGCCCAAAATTGCACAGCATATTCAATATGTGGTCTTACCAGTGATTTATAGAGAGGCAAAATGATATTCTCGTCCCGAGAATGAATGCCCTTTTTCATGCATGACAATACCTTACTGGCCTTGGCCACTGCAGATTGACATTGCACATTGTTGCATAGTTTGTTGTCTATAACAATTCCCAAGTCCTTTTCGTGTGTTGTTATCCCTAATTCACTTCCATTAAGGGTATACGTTGCTTGTGTATTCTTTACGCCGAAGTGCATAACTTTGCATTTTTCAACATTAAATTTCATCTGCCATTTGAGTGCCCAGTCCTCCAGTCTATCTAAATCCTTCTGCAGCAAAGTGTTACTCTGTATATAGAGAGGAGCCTTGTTTACACTGTATATAGAGGGGAGCCATGGTACTCTGTATATAGAGGGAGCCATGTTATTCTGTATATAGAGGGAGCCATGTTTACACGGTATATAGAGGGAAGCCATGTTACTCTGTATATAGAGGGAGCCATGTTATTCTGTATATAAAGGGAGCCATGTTTACAGGGTATATAGAGGGAAGCCATGTTACTCTGTATATAGAGGGAGCCACGTTACTCTGTATATAGAGGGAGCCATGTTATTCTGTATATAGAGGGAGCCATGTTATTCTGTATATAGAGGGAGCCATGTTTACACGGTATATAGAGGGAAGCCATGTTACTCTGTATATAGAGGAGCCATGTTTACACTGTATATAGAGGGAGCCATGTTACTCTGTATATAGAGATGAGCCATGTTTACACTGTATATAGAGGGGAGCCATGTTACTCTGTATATAGAGGGGAGCCATGTTACACCATATATAGAGGGAGCCATGTTACTCTGCATATAGAGGGAGCCATGTTTACTCTGTATATAGAGGGAGCCATGTTACTATCTGAGGTGGTTAAATATGATTGGCCCTGGCATGTTTGTTAGTCTGGCCTGCATGGTTGTCTGGCATGAATAAAAGTAGCATGTTTCAACTATATTAGTAATTAGACTAGTTTGCACTAAAACATGTGCAAATGGGGAGTTTGTGGTTGTACAAATGGACTGTTTGCGGTTGTTTGCGGTGCGTTAAACGGGAAGTTTGGTCTGTCACTGTGAAGCGGGCGTAACCCTTACACTACCTGATCGATACAACTTCATACCTGATGTTTTAAAGCACGTTATTCCAAACAATTTAGGAATGTTAGGTGATTTATGCCCTTTATGGTTTAAAACCAGACTCTGCATCAACTATGTAATTTTCCATGGGAGTTTTGCCATGGATCCCCCTCCGGCATGCCACAGTCCAAGTGTTAGTCCCCTTGAAACAACTTGTCCATCCCTATTGTGGCCAGAAAGTGGGTTTTAAAAATCGCCTGCCCATTGAAGTCTATGGCGGTTCGCCCGGTTCGCAAACATTTGCGGAAGTTCGCGTTCGCCGTTCGCGAACCGAAAATTTTATGTTTGTGACATCACTATTCTTAAACTATATACTGGTCTGTGCAGTTTCTTTGTAAACATAGAAAGAAGAAACTATACTTATGAGAATGTATTTTTACAGCAAGCAAAAATTTTTTTTTTTTTACAAAAGTGGTATGAGGATAGATTTTTACAGCAAATATAAAAAAATATTTTACAAATAGAGATATGACACCTGTTACAATATAAGGGACATAATTCTAGAAGAGAAACTTTAAAAGAGAATCACCAAATTTATTTAATGTTAAATTATATTTAAAATGTAAAAAAGATTCTGACCTGCTTGTGTATATAGGGAAACAAACTAAATTTATATGCAGTGGTACCAGACATTTCAAACAACAATTAACTAGGAGCAAGGCTGCCATCAGGGGGTTAAAGCAGTACACCTGCAAGGGGCCTGCTCCTCCTGGGTGTCCCGGGCCTAATATGTCAAAAAACAAAACAAAATAACAATAAAAAAAATAAATAAAAAAATAAAATATATATATATATATATATATATATATATATATATATCAAGAAAAAGAGGGAATAGGCGCTCACTAAATAAACTAAAGGTGGGCAGCAGTGAACCGAGCAGGAATTCCCAATACCTACTCACAATAGTAAAACAAACGAGATAAAGGTGGTAAACCGCGCCCAAACAGTGCAAATAATAATTAAAATATATACATACAAATGATCCTATAATTAGGAATGTATGGAACCTTCAATAGAAAAAGTACAGAAAAATAATAATGCAGTATGTCAGACAAAGTAAAGTTTGTAAAAACTTATAAAAGACTCACTCACACTTTGCAGAGCTGCTCAGAGCTCTGCCGTCAGGGCTGCCATCAGAAATTTTGGGGCCCCTGACAAAGCACAAGGTCTGGGCCCCCCCCCCACCCGACCCCTCCCTCCCGGGCCTGCCCACGCCCTACCTAGTCCGCTGACAATGATGCGGGACTGAATGTGGTGTGTATAGTGTAAGTGAATTAGAATGTGTGTAATGGATGTAGTGTTTGTGTGTATTAGATACTGTTTGTGCAGTGAATGCAGAGTGTGTTAGTGTAGCAGATGCAGTGTGTATAGTGAACGCAGAGTGTGTTTGAGTAGTGGATGTAGTGTGTGTACAGTGATGTAGTGTGTGTTTGTGTAGTGGATGTAGTGTTTGTATGTACTAGATGAAATGTGTTTAGTGGATGCAGTGTCTGTAGTTGATGTAGTGTGTGTATTAGACGCAGTGTCTGTGTATAGTGAATGCAGAGTGTTTCAATTTGTGGTGGATGTAGTGTGTGTACTGTGAATACAGGATGTTTGTGTAGTGGATGCTGTGTGTACAGTTAATGCAGAGTGTGTGTCGTATAGTGAATCCAGAGTGTGTGCATAGTTTAGTGAATGCAGAGTGTGTGCATAGTTTAGTGAATGCAGAGTGTGTGTTAGTGTGTAATGAATGCAGAGTGTGTGTTAGTGTGTAGTGAATGCAGAGTGTGTCAGTGTAATGAATGTAGTGTGTGTGTGTTAGTGCAGCGAATGCAGAGTGTTTGTAAATGTGTAGTGAATGCAGAGTGTGTGTTAATGTGTAGTGAATGCAGAGGGTGTGTTAGTGTGTAGCGGATGCAGAGTGTGTGTTAGTGTAGTGAATGCAGAGTGTTAATGTGTAGTGAATGCAGAGAGTGTTTGAGTAGTGGATGTAGTGTGTGTACAGTGATGTAGTGTGTGTTTGTGTAGTGGATGTAGTGTTTGTATGAACTAGATGAAATGTGTTTAGTGGATGCAGTGTATGTAGTGGATGTAGTGTGTGTATTAGACACAGTGTCTGTGTATAGTGAATGCAGAATGTTTCAATTTGTGGTGGATGTAGTGTGTGTACTGTGAATACAGGATGTTTGTGTAGTGGATGCTGTGTGTACAGGTGATGCAGAGTGTATGTTAGTGTAGTGAATGCAGAGTGTGTGTCAGTATAGTGAATCCAGAGTGTGTGCATAGTTTAGTGAATGCAGAGTGTGTGTTAGTGTGTAATAAATGCAGAGTGTGTGTTAGGGTGTAGTGAATGCAGAGTGTGTCAGTGTAATGAATGTAGTGTGTGTGTAAATGTGTAGTGAATGCAGAGTGTGTGTTAATGTGTAGTGAATGCAGAGAGTGTCTTAGTGTAGTGAATGCAGAGAGTGTGTTAGTGTAGTGAATGCAGAGAGTGTGTTAGTGTAGTGAATGCAGAGTGTGTTAGTGTAGTGAATGCAGAGAGTGTGTTAATGTGTAGTGAATGCAGAGAGTGTGTTAATGTGTAGTGAATGCAGAGAGTGTCTTAGTGTAGTGAATGCAGAGAGTGTGTTAGTGTAGTGAATGCAGAGAGTGTGTTAATGTGTAGTGAATGCAGAGAGTGTGTTAATGTGTAGTGAATGCAGAGAGTGTGTTAGTGTGTAGCGGATGCAGAGTCTGTGTTAGTGTAGTGAATGCAGAGAGTGTGTTAGTGTGTAGCGGATGCACAGTGTGTGTTAGTGTAGTGAATGCAGAGTGTGTTAGTGTGTAGCGGATGCAGAGTGTGTGTTAGTGTAGTGAATGCAGAGTGTGGTAATGTGTAGCGAATGCAGAGTGTGTGTCAGTATAGTGGATGCAGTGAGTGTGTTAGTGTGTAGTGTATGCAGAGTGCATGTTGTATTAGTGAATGCAGTGTGTGTATTGTATTAGTGTATGCACTGTGTGTGTTAGTGTATGCAGTGTGTGTTGTATTAGTGTATGCAGTGTGTGTGTTTGTGTATGCAGTGTGTGTTGTGTCAGTGTATGCAGAGTGTGTTGTGTTAGTGTATGCAGTGTGTGTTGTGTTAGTGTATGCAGTGTGTGTGTGTTGTGTTAGTGTATGCGGTGTGTGTGTTGTGTTAGTGTATGCGGTGTGTGTGTTGTGTCAGTGTATGCGGTGTGTGTTGTGTTAGTGTATGCGGTGTGTGTGTTGTGTCAGTGTATGCGGTGTGTGTTGTGTTAGTGTATGCGGTGTGTGTGTTGTGTTAGTGTATGCGGTGAGTGTGTTGTGTCAATGTATGCAAAGTGTGGGTTGTGTAAGTGTATGCAGTGTGTGTTGTGTCAGTGCATGCAGAGTGTGTTGTGTCAGTGCATGCAGAGTGTGTTGTGTCAGTGTATGCAGAGTGTGTGTTGTGTTAGTGTATGCAGTGTGTGTTGTGTTGGTATGTGCAGTGTGTGTGTTGTGTCAGTGTATGTAGTGTGTGTTAGTGTATGTAGTGTGTGTGTGTGTGTTGTGTCAGTGTATGCAGTGTGTGTGTGTGTGTTGTGTCAGTGTATGTAGTGTGTGTGTGTAAATTTGCAATGAGGAGGGAGAGGGGGGGTCATTTTAACATTATTTAAAAAAAAAAAATGTAATTAATTAAATTGTTTCTCCCCCCTCCCTGCTTACCTGTGTCTAGGGAGGGGGGAGATTCCATCCCCGGTGGTCCGGTGGCATGGTGGGGCCCCCGGCTCCCTGTTACCGCAGAGGGGGGCCAGGCCTCCAGCTTCTCCTCTTCTCTCCTCCAATAACTCTCGCGAGACCCGCGGAGCGTTGCCATGGCAACCGGGTCTCGCGAGAGTTATTAGCAGGGAGGAGAAGAGAAGAGGCTGGAGGCCTGGGCCCCCTCTGCGGTAACAGGGAGCCGGGGGCCCGCGGCTGCACACATAGATCGCGATATTCGCGATCTATGTGTGCAGGGAGGGAAAGTGGGGCCCAGGACTGCCAGAGCAGTCCGGGCCCCCCAGGGCCGCCGGGCCCGTGACAACTGTCACGGTTGTCACCCCCTGATGGCGGCCCTGTCTGCCGTATAGCGCCTAGACGGTACAATCCCCGTCTCAGGATATCAAGTGATGGTGTAGTACGGTGTCCAATCCTCCACAGTAATATATGGAAAAAATAGAAAATAGGATCCAATAGTATAGTATGTCTATCAAACAATATGTGAATAAAGGAAAAGTATCCTACTTACAGATTTCAGAGCAAATATGGTGTACAGCATATGGTGGTATAATCCCCACCAGAGGATACATGTCAGGATTCAGATATATCAGGAACAGCAAATAAAGTAGTAAAAAAACTATAACTTTATTTGAAATAAAAAGTATATATATTATAAAACAAGTGGATATAAAATCTCCTACTTAAGTATATACTTAAGTAGGAGATTTTATATCCACTTGTTTTATAATACACTCTCACTGACAAACACACACTCACTAACAGACACCAAACAGACTCACTAACAGACACAAACAAACTAACACACTCAGTAACAGACACACACAGTAACACACTCACACACACTCACTGACACACAAACTAACACACACACTGACATTCACTAGCAGACACACAAACTAACACACAGTAACACACACACACACAAACTAACACACTCACTGACACTCACTAGCAGACACACACACAGTAACAAACACACTGACACAAAAACTAACACTAACACACACACACACACTCTAATACTAATACACAAACACACACACACTCTAATACTAACACACATATACTTAAGTAGGAGATTTTATATCCACTTGTTTTATAATATATATACTTTTTATTTCAAATAAAGTTATAGTTTTTTTACTACTTTATTTGCTGTTCCTGATATATCTGAATCCTGACATATATCCCCTGGTGGGGATTATACCACCATATGCTGTACATACTAGAGCAGGATATTTGCTCTGAAATCTGTAAGTAGGATACTTTTCCTTTATTCACATATTGTTTGATAGACATACTATACTATTGGATCCTATTTTCTATTTTTTCCATATATTACTGTGGAGGATTGGACACCGTACTACACCATCACTTGATATCCTGAGACGGGGATTGTACCGTCTAGGCGCTATACGGCAGAGCTCTGAGTAGCTCTGCAAAGTGTGAGTGAGTCTTTTATAAGTTTTTACAAACTCTTACTTTGTCTGACATACTGCACTATTATTGTTCTGTACTTTTTCTATTGAAGGTTCCATACATTCCTAATTATAGGATCATTTGTATGTATATATTTAAATTATTATTTGCACTGTTTGAACGCGGTTTACCACCTTTATCTCGTTTGTTTTAATATATATATATATATATATATATATATATATATATATATATATATATATATATATATATATATATATATATACACATACATCATATTGGAGCGCCGTGCAGCACCCTGGTAGGATTATTTATTTGTGCATTTTTGGGCAGAGTGCCAGATCATTGGTTATTGTGTATATATATATATATATATACACAAATTTAAACAAAATATTAAAATCCAGGAATTGGAGTGCCAACATAGTTTTCTTCCACCAGTGATATGTGACCTAGCTACTGCTCTGACTGCACACTACATACCTTTAAAATAAACACTGCATCCCTTAAGCACACACACACTGCATCGACTACACACACTACATACCAGTGGCGTACACACGACCCATGGGGCCCTGGTGTGAAAATTGATCCGTGGCGCCCCTCCCCCCCACGCTTACTCTGCACGGGCCGAGGCCGCAACACATGGCGGCAGGCAGCTGGTCGCAGGGCTACGACCCCTGCGACCGCGGTATGTACGCCAGTGCATGACCACTACAGACACCCAGATCACATCAGCTCAATGAAGTGGTCTGGGTGCCAGGTCCCTCTAGCTTTAACCCTGCAGCTGAAAACATACCAGTTTCAAAGAAACTGCTATGTTTCACTGAGTGTTAATCCAGCCTCTAATGGCTGTCACATTGACAGCCGCTAGAGGCGCTTTCACGATTCTCACAGTAAAAATCACAGTGAGAAGACGCTGGACGTCCATAGGAAAGCATTGAGTAATGCTTTCCTATTGGCGGTTTGAATGCGCATTCGGAGCTGAGAGGCGGATCGGGGTGGAGGGATCCCCAGCGCTAAGGAAGTCCGGCCCTGGAGAAAGGTAATTGCTGAAGGGGTTTTAAACACACACACACACACACTCTCACGAACAGGCACATACACACTAGCTAACAGACACACACATTTACTGACAGAGACACACTCGGTGACAGACATACATACACACTCACTGACAGACAGACACACATACACACTCACTTACAAAACATACACTCTCACTGACAAACACACACTCACTAACAGACACCAAACAGACTCACTAACAGACACACACAAACTAACACACTCAGTAACAGACACACACAGTAACACACTCACTGACACACAAACACTCACTGACACACACACACACACTCACTGACACACAAACTAACACACACACACACTGACATTCACTAGCAGACACACAAACTAACACACAGTAACACACACACACAAACTAACACACTCACTGACACTCACTAGCAGACACACACACAGTAACAAACACACTGACACAAAAACTAACACTAACACACACACACACACACTCTAATACTAATACACAAACACACACACACTCTAATACTAACACACATACACACACATGTTTTTTTTTTTTTTAAAATGTGATCCCCCAGCCTCCCTACCTTTGGGAGTGCTGAGGGGATTCCCTGGGGTCCAGTGGTGTTGATGGGCGGCCGGTCCTGCGGGCGCGAGGGAGCACTCTCCCCTGAGCGCTCTCTGCCCAGCTCCCTCGCGCGCCGCTTACTGATGCCGGAGCCGGAATATGACATGAGGGAGCTGGGCACAGAGCGCTCAGGGGAGAGTGCTCCCTCGCGCGCCCGCCAACCCGCCCGGTGACACCAGGGCCAGCCTCGGGGGGCCCTGAGGTGGCCACACTGGTGTACATACCGGGTCGCAGGACGGCCGGGCCCCCTGGTGGGCCGGGCCCGGCCGCAGCCACAACCCCTGCGACCGCGGTATGTACACCACTGCTAAATACAGTATACATATACATTGCATCCACTATGTTCACACACTGCACTCTTTACACACCACACACATGATCCCATATACAAACACACACTGCTTCCACTACGCACACAGCATCCTCTATACAAACACGCTACATCCATTGTACACACACACACACTTCCTCCCTGACACATGCACACACTATATCCTGTCCTATTGTGTTTTACACCCCACCTCCTATAGAATGTAAGCTCGTTTGAGCAGGGTCCTCTCCAACTTATCGTTCCTGTAAGTTTTTTGTAATTGTCCTATTTATAGTTAAATCCCCCCTCTCATAATATTGTAAAGCACTACGGAATCTGTTGGCGCTATATAAATTGTAATAATAATAATAATAATAATAATAATAATATCCCCTCCACACTGTGTTCCCTATACACATAACTATATTCCCTAAACTCACTCATTAAATCCTCTTCAAACACATGCTATATCACCTATGCAGCTCTAAGTGTCTATGAGACGGTGGTGAAATGAGTGGCAGGCGTATGGGAAATGTTGTTTGAATCATGATTTACATGTTATCTGTTGGAAGTGCAATACAAATAGCAATTATATCATGAGGAGACTGGTGGAGCAAATTATGGAGCTATATCATGAGAAGACTGGTGGAGCAATTATATCAAGAGACACTGATGGAGCAAATTTCTGCTGATTAGATATCATCCAGGATTCTCTTCTCTCTTATCTAATTCTGCTTCTCGAATATGTTTCTATGGAAGACTTGTTGCAAATGCATGGGTACATTATTCTCATTTATTAAGAATCTGCAAATACAAAATATATTCCAGAGAAATATCTCATTCACTAAAAAAAACGTTCTCATATAGGTAAATGCAGGATTATTTTTTTTAGCATGTTTACGTTACCTGATACATTCTTGCACTTGACACCAGAACGGTACCTTTAAGTAATCTTATTAATTATGTGATTGCCAATGAATAATGTCCCAACCATTTATAAATGGACTCAAGCTCTGCTTTTGATGTCTCTCAAGTGCCATTCTTCTGTTTCTCACTTTCTCCCCTTCCCCTCTTCCTAACACTTGAGTGCTCATGATTTATCTGTGCATTGGTTTAGAACTTTATGTACCTTGAGGTTTCAATGTGCCTCTGATGATCACAGGGTTAAACCACACACAGATACAGAGTAAACACTTGTTAGAGACTTGTAACTTGTTTCATCAAGGTTCCAGACTGATGGTGATCCTCAGATGTTTGTAGATTAGCTCTGAATGTCAAACTTGACAGATGTGACACTCCCCAGGACCCCACACTTTAATGGGGACTTTGTAAAAGATATCTGAGGGTCTCTGGAACTCTTTATATGCAGAGAGTGGTGGTAGTGTCCCGTGTGACATGTTACAAAAGTTATAAAATGACTGGGAATAATATATTACTACAAATATTGTAAATAAAACTATACAAATCTACAACATATGTATTGTGTTACAAGGAAGGTCTTGTGTTTAAAAAAAAAGAGTATTAACAAATGTCTGGATTATGGACCTACAATTATTGCACATATTTCCATTGAATGTCTATTAAAGGCTGTATAAAGGCTTATGTCAATTACAATAAATTCACGTTTTGTGTATATGTTGCCTTTTGGACAGTTTCTGTATTCTATGTATCTATTATCTTTTAAGAACACATATTAGTAATTTGGAGGTTAAGCATGCTTCATTAGCAAAGAGCATAGGAAAAGTACGGTATTCCAAAACGTCCATTCACATTTTTTCTATTTATTGTCAATATGCAAAATACATTGGTTTAACTATAAACATATCTATTCTACTATGTTAATTATTATATATTTGCTCTTATCATGAGTTTTTATGGATGTGGATGGTCTGGTGTAGTTTGCCCATGAATGCAATGTTTCACTGATCTTAAGTTAAATTTGAATTCTATTTAATATACTTAAATTTTCCTCATCATTTGAAGTTTTTTACATTATGCTGATTGCTTATCTTTTCTACTGTTGGTTGTTTTGTTTTTGTTGTTTTTTTTTTTTTTTTTTTTTTGTATATTTTATTGGTTGGCTTGGGGCTTTGTTTTAACCAAAATGGAAGACACTAATATTTGGATCTGGACCACCCTTTTGAGTGTGATCAGTCTGCAAATGGTTCAGATTCTCTCTTTAATGGCACAAGATGAGCTAAAACCTCTTGAGAACTGGAGAGGGCTCCACCCATGGACAGACTATTAGAATTGTTACCCGTTCTCAGTTTTCACATGTGATCTGTTTTTTTTCTCTCCCTAAGGTAAAAGGGTAATTCATAGTACCACTTTTTCACTGTGCCTACAGGGGTATCAGCTACACCTCCTGATGAGGGCTGAAATTATCATCTGGGGTTGCTGTGTCTCTTGTGCAGAGATATCTCTTCCATATGGACCACCCTCTTGAGTGGGATCAGTCTGATTTACAAATGGTTTCGTTCTTCTCAGTAATGGCACAAGATGAGCTTTAACCATCGGGAGAACTGAGCGAAGCCCACCAAAGGCCAAGCTGATGTCCATTCTCAGCAATCCCTTGCACCCTGTTTTTGCTCATGAAATGGAAATAGTTCCATGTATCCTTTCCAGTGTGCATCTCATGCTTTTGGTAGGCACATTTATTTAGGAGACACCAACAATTTTGCAAGCTTTGCTCGGCTTGCTCAACTTTGATTTCACTCGTTCTCTTCCAAATTATATATAAATTGTTTTTTAAAGCACAGATATGGCAGTCTTGTGATATACTACATGACTACCTAACTCTTTAGTTAATTTTATTAAAATATCAACAACAACAAAAAAGTGGGAAAAAAAACGGCATATAATACACATTTTATACAATTGGTACACGACTAGCTGAACGCCACTGTTTACCTAAGACTTAAGCCTAAACCTCCCATTGTCCCCCAAATAGACAACAGCTGAATTACTTACTTACCATGTAACTACTTGGCTAAAGTACCCCCAAGCTTACCCCCAAGTAAAAACAAACTACAGGTTAGAATGATCTCTCAGTTCGTCTAACAAACTCATTTGAAAAATTGGCAACGAGGGAAACAGGTGGAACGCAGACACAGGTGGCTGAGTGGAACGCATGCGGTCCTGGTCTCCAATGCTGGACTGTTCGGACAGGCAGATAAAACCTCCTATCTCTCCCATCCATCCTACAGTTTTGTTTTGTTCTTGGTGCCCTATTCATAGTATGTGGCCAATTAGGCATCATGGTTGGTGCATCATCTGTAAATTACTTGGGGAACATGGTCATAAAAAAAGCACATAAAGATTAGCAGTGTGTGCACAGATAAGTATACGGTAACTTCAAATGTGTTTTCTTTCATGTTATTGGATGGAAACTTTACTCAGCAGGCTGGTGTAGCACGGCTACTTTCGGAGATTTTCATTGTAAAAACTGATTATATTTTCTTTACTTACTGACCAGCTTTAACCACTATGCCATCATAATGATTTGTTCCTTATGGATCCTGTTGTAAAATGGTATGATCCACTCAATTACTTACTGATGTGCTGTAAAGATCAGCCATGGCTAAATAAGTGAGACATTCCATTTTGGCATGTATGCAGTGATACAGCTATAATGCCAGAATAATGTAGCAAGCAATGTTCACTGGGTTAAATTACAATAGTATTAGTCTCTGTGTGTTGCAATAAAATTATTATTTTTCTAAATTATCATGGAAAATCTCCATTTTATAAAGGTTATGGAAGTGAATGCTGTCCCATACACATGCATCTTGTGGTCTATTTTCCATCCTTGTATTTATTTTATTATATTATTAAATTCACTCAAAAATGTTCTCACTGTTTAATTTTACTTTAACAGAAAAATGTTCCAATTCAAATTACTGAAGTTTTCTGTGCTTGGAGTAAGCCTTTGAGGTCATAGGTAGGCAACCGCGAACTAAATTAGGATTCCTTTAATCTCAAGGTAACACCTGAAAATATATATGTTCATGGCAATATCTGCTACTTGTAGCTTCTGCTATTAAAATCAGTCAGTCTCCCAATAGTGATCCAATGGAAGAGGATTTGGAGAAAGAGAACCTCACAGTTTCTGTTTCCTCAGCTCCAATGTTAGAATTAAATTTTTGGGAGAGATCTGTTTTACAATTACAGAGGACACAAATAGCAGCTGTTACTTTTTTTTAATAATACATACTTTTGAAACAACAAGCTCTAACGCTTTTGGGAGAGGTTCCCTTCATCACGTCTACAGCTTCTACACATTTATAAAAAATTATGATTGTCACACTGACTTTATTATTAAACAATTATTGTTAAACAATTATTTTCCAGATGTTCCAGAGATGATCTATATATTTAATTTAACTCTTTATGGCCGGAACTGTTATATTATAAGATTTAACACCTTACAGTAAAATATATATATATATATATATATATATATATATATATATATATATATATATATATATATATATATATATAATCTATATATATATTACATAATGTTTAACCCTATGTCCTGTCTATCTATCTATCTATAAATTCCATATGCCTGCACTCCAGTAAAAAATGTCTTAAGGGCCCGGTACTTGTCCACAAAAATATATAAAGTTGAAAATGATAGCAGTCATAGTCCATTTATCTGTCTGTCTAATCTATCTATATATCTCTCTATCTATCTATCTATCTATCTATCTATATCTAAAAATTCCCCATGCCTGCACTCCAGTAAAAAATGTCTTAAGGGCCCGGTGCTTGCCGGCAAAAATATACAATGGTTGAAAATGATGTTTGCCAATAAAATCAACGTTTCATTTCAAGATATGAACTTTCATCAGGAAAAGATATGAAAGTTCATATATTGAACTGAAACGTTGATCGGTTTTATTGGCACACAACCTGAATAAAAGTTAAGTTTTATTTTTTTACCCTTTAAAAGTCCTTGGAGTGCTATCATTTTCAACTATTGTGTATATATATATATATATATCTCAACACATCTTTATATATAAAGATGAAGCATAGCTTTTTACCTTTGAACTTATTATATCAGCCTAAGGTCTGGCTATGGACTTTTTTTTCTTGAATGTTTTACTGATGATACATTGTTATGCCACTGATTCACATCTCATAGGAGTCTTTTAGCCAGCCAAACGTAATACAACTAACTCGTTATGCTTTAACATTGGGCAGATGTTACCACTTGGGGCCCCCCTGTAAACAATACACAGAGATGGCCCAGATTGTATTACCTTGAAAAAATATTTTAAAAATAAATAAAATGATGGTTGGTATGCTTCAGGTGAATTAGCATGATTAAAACTGTCAGTTTTAAAAAAGCCCAAAATAAACATAGTTCTTTAGGGATTCATCGTTTTGTAAACTATCCAAGACATGATGCAGAAGATCTGGGACACGCAGTGTATACTAAAATAAATGATGGCGTGGATACAAGAATGGACATTTAATCGTACTTTGAATTCTACTAATCTTAACAATAATTTAACACACATTCAAATAACTTCACTAGTAAGGGGAACATGGTGTATTTTATGATACTTAAATTGCTGATTTCCCATTAACATTAATGTTGTTTAGAGCCATCCATTCTTTGTGAATCTCACAACATTTTGATAGTTAGTATGTGTGTTCCAGTACTGAATCAATCAAATTATTAGTTATGATAAATAATGCAGTATTAGTCACAGGGCCAGATTTTACCGATTGGCATGGTAGGCATCTGTCTACAGGAGCCTGTCCTATAGCGGGTGCCTATTTACAGCACTTATATTGTACCTTTTTGGAGCTTTGGTGGGCTGGTGAGGGGAGATAAGCGGCAGGAGTCTTGGCCAATGTCCCATGCAATCTAGTCATCCCTGTGCTTGATAGCAGAGCTGCAGGAACAGTTTTAGAGAGTATAAAACACAGTGCCTTCCTACCCCACTGGGCCTGTGTGTGAGGCTGAACAGGAAGAGGAAAGGATCATTACCCATCTTCCCACTAACAGCCTCTCACACAGAAAGTGACTTGCAGGAGGAGGTAAGACAACATTAGGTAATACTCACTGTATAACAGCTCTACAGCCAATCATGAAAGGATGAGAACTCCTCATGTCTGTACCCAAAACATCCCCATTCCCCTAAACTAAACTTTAACCCTTCCCAAAACCTAAACATATTTATTTTGTCCCAAATTTAGACAATCAAAGCCTAAACCTACAAAAAACAAAAACATTTACCTTAATGATATGTTTAAATTACAAATCATATAAGTTTTTATTTTTTTTAATTTTTTTTTGTCCAACTGTAGACTTAAAGGGGGTTGTCATTGTATCAAGGAATGAGTCCATTAAAAAAAATTGCTTCCCTCCAACTATGACCTCTCCGTACCTGTCATAATACATTCTCGAGAAATGTTACTTTGTCTTCTTTGAAACAATATATGTAGTCCAAGGACAAAGGATTATTTTTGAAGTATTGCTGAATAATAATATTGTGACCTTTAGGATTTTTTATTTACTTGTGTAAAGAAAATGCTATGTCCTTACTTATAAGATTTGAGCTATCACTTTGGGCTTTAAAACACACATGGAAATATAAAGGTTAAAATCTGGAGTTGCTGGTCTCTAATCCCAGGAGAAATATGTTTTCCTGTAGTAATACAAATTTTATAACATGACGGGAGGCTTCATATTTGCTTAAAGGACAACTATAGTGCCAGGAAAACAATCTTGTTTTCCTGGCACTATAGGGTCATAGGTCCACCCCCGCCCCCCCACCCTCAGGGTCCTCCTCCCGCTGGGCTGAAGGGGTTAAATCCCCTTCAGCCACTCACCTTTCTCCAGCGCCGGGCTCCCTCGGCGCTGGTGACCTCTCCTCTTACTGCAGACATCAGATCCGAATGGGCATCCGCGGCAAGAGCTGCGCGCGCATTCAAACTGCCCATAGGAAAACATTATTCAATGCTTTTCTATAGACATCCAGCGTCTTCTCATTGAGATTTTCACAGTGAGAATTGCGGAACCGCCTCTAGCGGCTGTCAGTGAGACAGCCACTAGAGGCTGGATTAACTCTCTGAAACTGCTGTGTTTTCATCTGCAGGGTTAAAACCAGAGGGACCTGGCACACAGACCACTTCATTGAGCTGAAGTGGTCTGGGTGCCAATAGTGGTCCTTTAAGTCTCTCATTACTAGAACGCCACAGCAGCACATTAACACAGAGAGAGTCAACCAATCAGAAAAAAGTTAGATACAATAACACTCCCCTCCCCACACATAACTTCCTCTTTTTGTTGCTGCTCCTCACCAGCACATGTCAGAGTAAAACTGCTTCCTGCTCTTGTGGGTTGCTGTGGAACCTTATGTTTTTTTCTGGATAACTTGTTGATTTTCTTATTGGGATTGTTTTTTGTCCTTCATTCTCACCCCCTTTTATTCCGTTGCACTTTCTCAATCTTTGTGCCTGTTCTTCCATTAAGTCTTGTTTCCCTCTACTTACTATCTCTTATTACACGCAGTTTATTATTTTTTTTAAATTTATTTATATTTTCTTGTATTTTGCTACCGTTGGTGTTTTTTGCTGCTCGGAAGGCTTCTTTCTACTTAGCTGCCTCCTCCGATCTCCCCAAGTGCCATGACCGCAAAGATTGTCTCCGGCGGTCCCACAAGTTTTCCTGCAACCTCTTTGGACCATTGCGCAAGATTCCAGCGGCTGGAGCCTCCCTCCCCTACCGCACCCAACATGCACGATGCCGCTGACCTGCGACTGGCTTTTGCCGCGGCCCGCATGTGTCCGGAGCGGAGGGGGAGAGCGTAGATGCCAGCTGCCCCGCCCCATCTAATAAACTCCTTCCTGGGGAGCTGCAGCTCCCTTGAGGCTCCTTTTGGCACCAGGGATGCCTCGTGGTACCAGATCTTGCCTCCAGATCTCATGCCTAAGGTATATGTGCACATGTTTACTGCCTGCCTTATCAGTGATGTTGCCTATTTGTACAGACTAATTCCTGTGAACTGCACTCCATGTCTGTGTGAGCCAGCCCTTCATATCCTCAGTTTTTTGTATACATCCATTAGAGGGTGAGCCCCCTAATTATTACTGCCCTCTGGCTAGAGAGCAGTCGTTAGAGTGTCCCCCTCTTCACAACTTTACTATTCATCATGCACCTGGGTGAGACCACGATTTCGCACTGGGATACCTACACTTGGGATGAGCCCCCTATATGCACCTGGTGGGTCACTAGTCTATACTATAACAGTACCCCCTGTTCTTGGTGCTCTGATCTGCTGTCTATGGTACAGCGCCTGTGATTGGTCTGCTTAGGCTGTGCCCAATTCTCTCCCCCCCCCCCATTGGCTGTATGCCCAGGGGAGTTAACCTTAACCACTGGGTGAGCTTCAAGATCCAGACAGACAAGCAAGTGCTGGCCAACTAACCATACATTGTGGTAGTAGACAAGGAATGAAAGACTGCAGTCGTGGTGGATGTGGCAATACCCAGTGACTATAACATCAGAAAGAAGGAACATGAGAAGGTGGACATATACCAAGGACTGAAAAAAGAACTAGAAAGGATGTGGAAAGTGAAGGCAGTAGTAGTCTCAGTTGTGATAGGAGCACTCGGCTCTGACTCCCAAGTTGGGGGAGTGGCTTCAACAGATTCCAGGTGGGATATCTGAGATCGCTGTCCAGAAGAGTGCAGCTCTAGGAATAGCTAAGATACTGTGCAGAACCCTCAAACTCCAAGGCCTCTGGTAGAGGACCCGAGAATGAGGAATAAACATACCACCCAGGAGGGGTGAGAAAATCTATTTATATATATATATATATATATATATATATATATATATATATATATATATATATATATATATATATATATATATATACACACACATATATATATATATATATATATATATACATATAATTTCTATTTTTTTTTTAGATACACTGAACAAAATTATAAACACAATACTTTTGTTTTTGCCCCCATTTTTCATGAGCTAAACTCAAAGATCTAAGACTTTTTCTATTATTGTTCAGCTTTTATATATGTTATAACACACCTCTGTTTTTATCATTTCTGGTGCTACATTTATCCCCCCTGTTTGACCTACTTCATGTAGCATGGCCTAGGCAACCGTGGTGTGCTACCGAATCTTTATTCTCTACCTGGCCTGACTGGAAGTGCTCACTGAGAGCACCAAACAGCATATAGTCTGTCCTGGTAGAGGAAAAATAAGCTCCTCTACAGTGGTTTGCTCAGTCACACTTTATGAAGCAAGGTGAGCAGGCGCGCAAGGAAGGAATAGAGAAAGACACACAAAAGGGCCATAACACAGAGAGGGGTTGAGGAAGGAGACAACACCGAGAGGGGTTGAGAAGGGGACAATGAAACATAGGGGCTGGAGAAGGGGAAAATGTGGGGCATGTGGAAGGGGACAATGACACAACTGAGGGACTGAGAAGAAGACAATGACACGGAGAGGGTTGGGGTAGAGGACAATGAGAGGCATTTCTTGGAGGAGAGGCAGCAAAATGGATGTTTGCCTCAGTAGTCAAAAATCCTTGCACTGGCCCAGTACTTATACAACCACTTTTTTTGCTGTCTTTACTTGAAGAACCATTTTTTTGTGTTCTGTTGAATGCTCTGATAACACACACACTTTGTTTGCTTTCTCCAGATTATTTTTCTTTTAGTTGAATTTATTTAAACAAACCTGTCATGTATAACTAACAGGTCCACTTAACATGGGGAAAATGATATACGCATTGCTCTAGCCAAATTGCTAACAACTGTACAAATTAAATTATATTTACATTAAATGTTTTCAGAAAAAAACTGTTCTTATTGTCTATATATAACTATGTGAGGTGTCACTCAAAAGCCCAGAACTCATTTACACATTTTACAAAGATAATACCACTCACTATTGAGGCAAGCAAACGGTCTCCATTACCCAGAGAACCAGACATGTTTCTTGCATCTTCACGCAAATATTTTAAATGTTAGAATAAGTAGTGTTCTTGATTATACACTTTAATGAAAGGGCTGTACTACAACCAATTTGCTTCATACTCGGCTGTTTGTTTATACAAATGTTCCAAGAGATTGTCCATACACCAATGTTATATTTGTGTTGAGCCGCAAGTCTGCAACAAAACCCAGGGCAGACCAAAACTGGATCAAAGCAGAGATACTTGTCAATTCTGATTTTCTACACTAGTAACTCTCATCCTCCAGTTCCAAACATTCCAAAATCACAACCTTTCATTTGACAGAACAAGACACAAGGTACATCCACTCCTTGGCAATCATCGTCTTTCCCTTCACAAGTCTTACATTTAAAATGGAAAAATCAGAGATGTCTTTCAGCAGACAATCTGCTCAGATGATTACAGGGAAAGTTTAGAAAACATGCTCCTTCTGTATACAAAAAGAGTAGCTGGTTAACGCAAGTATTGAGACAACATCTTAGGATTGTTCAATATAAATAAACATCAACTTGTCCAAACAGTGAGATGCTACTGGCCACCGCCAACAAAAATATGTTGGCATCAGGGCTTGCTTATATTAAACTTTGCCTGTAAACTACAAGGGCAAAGCATGAATTAAGTCTTTGTTCAAGACTTGATGTGTGTTTAAAAATTGATGAGAGTCCTACTGTATCCCTTGGTCCTTTTCTGGAAAACACAGGGAGAGATCTGTTGCACTTAGATTTTTGTCGAATGAGACATGATTCATTTTGTCATTTGTGCCCCTTCCCGTCCATGCACATGCTCTTCATTACTCTTTGGTGGAGAAATGAATGCATTTATTTGTAACATTTAGAGTGATCTTGTTTACTAACGACACTGCTTGTTTAAAAGATGTTGAGCAGATGGCTGGATAACATCACCATTTCCAGCCACAAGAACAAACTGCAATAGCATTATCAGAATTGACTGGATGACATTTAACCCTAACACTGGTACACACCATGTCTGAAATAAATTGAAACAACGTCTTTTGAAAAACTCAAGTATTTAGCTCAAATATTGCTATGATTGGTTTTAGTAATAAGCTCATATAAAATCACATAGAATTTGGAAGATAGGGAGATTTTATTGATAGCGGATCATAGAAAAAAAGACAGACAGACAGACCGAAAGACAGATAGATAGATAGATAGATAGATAGATAGATAGATAGATAGATAGATAGATAGATAGATAGATAGATAGATAGATAAAAATATGCTTCAGTTGTCAATGTTGTAAATTAAAATTACCATTTAAGATTATTCGGTTTTCTAGAAATGGATGGAAAATAGGTGAGTATCCAATATTACCAACTAGAGTAAAAGACTATCTTTGGAATATAGTATTTGCATTATTCAAGTCAATTATATAATAGTTTCATTCAATTCACTGTATTCTTTTGAATAAATCCAATCTAGGGTAGATTGAATTTCATGCAACCAAATGCAGAGTTTAGCTCACAATGCTGAACTAAACTAATCTACAAGATGAACAGTTTAAAAAAACAAACAAGCAACAGTTTAGCATGTACATATTGTATACACTGCAATGCAATGATAAAGTAAACACAAATTGTTATTCTAAATATTGAAGCTCTCATTGTAATGTATTTTATAACCCCTGGCCTCCTTCTTGACAACTATTAGTTTCCTAATAATATCCCTACCCCAGCACATACATAACTTGCAAAGATTTAACATTCCCTGGAGGTCTGGAAATCTGGTAAACAGCACGTTGTAATAAACACAATGAATATATATATTTTTCCAGGTAACATATGTTAGCTTACATTTTGGCAACCTAATGTCTATTTACTAAACAGCTAGTTTTGGTGATTTTTGTCAAACAAATCTCTTTAAAATCTCTTTTGGTGACAAACCACCAAAACTAACGGCATTTACACAATGATGACGATGAAGATATTGAAGGAAAGCAATATAATGCAACTGATCGGATTTAAAATCAAAAGGTAGATATCTCATATATATATATAATATATATATATATATATATATATATATATATATATATATATATATATATCATTCACATGGATGTAATCCAGTTTGAAATTTTGACATGATATAATTTAATAACATTGTACAACATTGTAATAATATTTATTTATATATATATATATATAAAGGATGAAGTGGGGGGAAATGGAAATCAAAGAATCTATTTGAGATCCAAAACAAACCATTCAAATGAAAACTTTAGGTGCCATAACAACTTCATCACAATGAAGTTGTTATGGTGTCAGGAGATCTCTTTATGAGTCAAACTATTCCCTAATGGATTTTTCTCAAAGTCTTGAATCCAACTGCACATATCCTTCTGCTTCCCTTTGATTCTTGAAACATGAAGCCATGATAAACCACTGCTGATTGGCTGAGATTGTCAGTTTACCTTCTAAGCAAATTAGTAGCTCCCCATTCACAAGAATGGATTGAGACATACATGTGCATTTCTAAAGCCACTTTTTGAATAGGCAGTCTTCTGAGCTTCCTGTTTCCAGAAGGACAGAAGCAGAGTTAAACAGTGCTAGATTCAAGACTTTGGGGTAAAACTGCTAATGAATTATTCAAAATCCTAAAAGGTAAGCCGCCACATGGAGCCTTATGGCACCATAAAAATGTAATTCTAATTAAGTTGTTATGGTGCCTGGATTGTTCCTTTAATGATAATTAACTTACCATAACGTGTTGCAGTGTTCACTTAGGAATGCATGCAGACCCTCATTAAGACTACTTTTAGCAAAAGAATATATACCAAGATCTATCAATTAGAAAATAAAATTCTCAAATAATATTTGAAGTTGTCTAAAATAAAATACACAAAATCTTATATTCCATATAAAACGTGATCATTCCAGTTTACACAAAGTGTTTTTACCTATTTTACAAGAAATGGCATTAAGGGTAAATGCAAGCTACAATACTACATATGTTTAGTCTCACAGACAGTTCGAATAAATGTCTCACGTCTAATATTTCCTATAATAACATTTGAAATATCCCATCGAAAACATTTTCGAAGCAAACTTATTGCCAAAGTGCTGGCTGCTTTTTTTTTTTTAATGTTTAGAGTTAGTAAAAACCAACTCTAAGTTGATTTTTTTTTTTTTTTTATATATGTGTGATTTATGAACTTAATCTTGATGCAAAGTGGAACATTTCATCAGATTGCTTTATTAATTTATTTTGCAGACCCTTTGCAATTGCAATGCATGATGGTGAAGATGTAAAAACAATAAACATGGAAAAATGTTGTGAAACTGAGTCATCGAACTATTGCACCAGTAAGCATTCTGCAGCACATTAGTCTTTAGAGGTAGATCTGCAATTAATTTCTAATAATGTTATCTCTTATATTCTAATACAGGAATAACGGAATAAAAGCCCAACAACGTCTAATCAGATTTTTAGATTTTTCTAAAAAAAAAAACGGCAATATTTTCACTTTGTCTGCAATGTTTAGAGATGTGATACCAACCATATTTACCAAAATACAAATCCCTTATACAAATTGATGGGCAACATATGGATATTGCTGCCCTGTAGTATGCAGAAGTCAAATTCTGCAGGTAGTAAATCAGGTGATAAATCAATGAGGAATCTTGCAGCATATAAAATCTATATACAACAAGGTAACAATTTTTTAAGTGCTGCCAATCAACATGATAAAATTATGTGTTTTAACAAAAAACATGGTTGATACTGCAACCCTAGCTGTATTGGTTTAAGATATGGTCTTAACCGGATACCAAGTATTGAGCTGGAGTTAAAAACTAAACATTTCCGGTACTGAGAAGGAATTCATAACACATTATGTATACTTCAACCCCATGACTTGCAGAGAATGACCTGTCAACGGGGTCAAAAAACCAATGCACAAAGGAAAATATAGATTTTAAAATATATATTTGTAATTAAACAAAACACGAAGAACATAATTACCACACTAAAACGATGTATATCTTTTATATATTGTTGACTGCAATCATGGGCGTAGGAACCCCCACAAATTGTGGGGGGATAGCATTTTTACTCGCCGGGTAGATTCTTATTCAGTAAACTGGGAGTTGTTTATAACATTCAATTGTAAGTGTGTGTGTGTGTGTGTGAAATTTCTTAGGTCCCTTCCTAATCACATATCCACTCCTCTCCATAAGTCCACATGTCCCCTCCTCTTTCCAAGTCCCAACATTCTCTCTTCTCCCTAAGTCCACATTCCTCCTATAAGTTCTTATGTTCCCTCTTCTTTCCAAGACCTTATGCCAACCTTCTGTCTCCAAATCCCAATGTCCTCTCCCTTTCTTAAGTCCACATATCCCCTCCTCTGCAGAGTCCCCCCCTTTTCGTAAGTCTTCAAATCCCCTCATCACCACATGTCCCCTCCTCTTTTCTAGTGCCAATGTCCTTTCCTTTCCCAAGTCTTATGCCTCTTCCTTTATGTGCTCATGTCACTGCTGTAAGGTGCGTAGGGGGTCTGTGAGGTGGGTAGGGGTTATGTACAGTGGGTAGTGTTTCTGTAAGGTGGGCAGGGGTTCTGTAAGGTGGGTAGGGGGGTTGTATGGTGGGTAGGGGGACTGTGAGTAGGTAGGGGTTCTGTAAAGTGGGTAGGTGTTCTTTAAGGTGGGGACAGTAAGGTGGGTAGGGGGCTGTGAGTGGGTAGGGTTCTGTAAGGTGGGTAAGGGGCTGTAAGGTGGGTAGGAACTTTATGGTGGGTAGGGGGGCTGTGAGTGGGTAGTGGACTGTGAGGTGGGTAGGGGGCTGTGAGGTGGGTAGGGGGCTTTATGGTGGATAGGGGAACTGTGAGGTGGGTAGGGGAACTGTGAGGTGGGTAAGGGGTCTGTGAGGTGGGTAGGGGGGCTGTATGGTGGGTAGGGGGGCCCACTGACTCACTGACAGACACACACACACACACACACTCATTCACTCACACATTCACTGACAGACGCACACACTCACAGACACCCACACTGACAGCCAGAGCCAGACACACACACATAGATTCTTTTTTTTTTAATTTAAATCCACCCAGCCTCCTTACCTTTGGGAGAGCAGGGTGGATTTTTTTTTACCTGGGGTCCAGTGGGGCTGATGTCTAGGTTGTTTGGACAGGGAGGAAGGCAGGCGTCCAGGCAGTTGGGCGGCTATCTGAGTTCTTAGGTGGGCGGCGAGAGATCGCTAATTTATGTGAGCCGCAGAGTGATGCCTGGAGCCCTGCTGGAGGGGATTTCTGGTTCCTACGCCAGTGACTGCAATGGCAACTCGCATCATTTGCATGCTGTTTATGGGTAGTAATGTAGAGACATAACATAGAAAGTTGTATATGCATAGGCTATACACCAGGACATATTCTCATCTCTCTGTGAGTGTAGGGGTCATTGAGTGTTCCTTAGGGATGAAGCTCCAGTTGTTTCTGGAATCTAGAAATTCCTTTGCATCTAGTCCTTCCTCTTCTTTAACCCTAACTACTATACAGCGACATTCAGGGGCGGGCTGAGCACTCGGGCAAATCGGTCATGGACCGAGGGCCCGAGGCTTTGGGGGGCCCGTCCCTGCTGCAGTGCAGTAATGGCTGAGCTGGGGAGTTAATCTCCTCAGCCAGCCTACACTCAGCAAGGGGCCCGCACAGCCGTCCGCAGGCCCCTGCTGCTAAAAATATTCTCCCTCCGTGCAGGGCACACTGAGGGGCAGCTATAGGGCCTTCCCAAAGACCCCACAAGGCTGCCCCTCAGTGTGCCTGTCTCCAAACACAGCCTCACTGAGCTGCCTGTAACTG
This sequence comes from Pelobates fuscus, assembly GCF_036172605.1. Taxonomy (NCBI): domain Eukaryota; kingdom Metazoa; phylum Chordata; class Amphibia; order Anura; family Pelobatidae; genus Pelobates; species Pelobates fuscus. The sequence continues at coordinate 86,478,240 of NC_086327.1, read as the reverse complement.
CTCAGGGCAGCTCCGTGCAGCTTGTTCTGCAGGAAGTGACATCACCAGTCACAGTGCAGAGTGAGCTGTGCGGAGCTGCCCTGAGCAGTGTTACAGGCAGCATGTCAAGATCCTGTGCCTGGAGCGGTGAGGGACTTTCCAGGAGAGGATGTCTGGACCACCAGAGGTAAGACTTGTAAGGGGGGCTTTAATTTTTTTTAAATCATATTTTTTTTTTAATTACAAATATGTTAATGATATCCCCCCACTACTGCCCCTACCCCTGCACCCTCTGCCACCACAACCCCCCTGCTCCCTCTGAATCCCCTACCCCCCTGCTCCCTCTGAAGCCCTACCCCCACTGTAACTCCTTCCTTTACACTTACAACTCCTATCATGCCAAGGCACTTTAAACGTACAACTCCTATCATCCATACCCCCAGCTCCCTCTGCACACCCTACCCCACTGCACCTTCTGCTGCCCCTACCCCACTGCACCTTCTGCTGCCCCTACCCCATGCTCCCTTTGCAGCCCCTACCCCCTCCCTTTGCAGCCCCTCCCCCTCCCTTTGAAGCCCCTAACCCCCCCTTTGCAGCCCCTACCCCCTCCCTTTGCAGCCCCTACCCCCATCCCTTTGCAGCCCCTACCCCCTGCTCCCTCTGCAGCCCCTGCTTCCTCTGTAACTCCTTCCTTTACACTTACAACTCCTATCATGCCAAGGCACTTTACACTTACAACTCCTATCATCCCTACTCCCTCTGCAGCCCCTACCCCACTACACCTTCTGCAGCCCCTAACCCATGCTCCCTCTGCAGCCCTACACCCCACTCCCTCTGCAGCCCCTTCCCACTGCAGAGATCCTACCCCACTGCTACCCCTGCACCCTCGGCTGCCTCTCTCCCTCTGCACCCTCTGCTGCCCCTCACCCCCAGGCACCCACTACAACTCCTATATCCTATGCACCCACTACAGCCTCTATACCCTATGCACTAACTACAGCCCCTACACTCCCTGCACTTACTACAGCTTATATTTCCCTTTGCAATCACAACAGCACCTATTACCCTACCCCCCTGCTCCCTCTGCATCCCCTACCCCCCTGCTCCCTCTGCTGCTCCTACCCCTCCCCATTCTGCAGCTCCTACCCCCCCTGCTCCCTCTGCAGCACATACCCCCCTGCTCCCTCTGGAGCCCCTACCCCCTGCTCCCTCTGGAGCCCCTACCCCCCTGCTCCCTCTGGAGCACCTAACCCCCTGCTCCCTCTGGAGCACCTAACCCCCTGCTCCCTCTGGAGCCCCTACCCCCTGCAGAGATCCTACCCTCTGCTACCCCTGCACCCTCTGCTGCCCCTCACCCGCTGCATCCACTTTAGCCCCTACCCCCAGGCACCCACTACAACTCATATATCCTATGTGCCAACTGCAGCCCCTACACTCCCTGCACTTACTACAGCTTATATTTCCCTTTGCAATCACAACAGCACCTATTACCCTCTGCACCCACTACAGCCTCTCTTCCCTCCCTGTGCCCTCTGCAGTCCTTTCCCCTGTACGCTCTGCAGCCTCTTCTTCCCAGCACCCTCTGCAGTCCCTACCCCTTTGCAACCATAAAGGAACGCTATAGTTACCAGAACACCGACAGCTTAATGTCTGCCCCTGCAGGGTTTTTGCTGTAAAGGCTGCCTTTTCAGAGAAAAAGCAATGTTACCTTGCTGCCTAGGAACATCTAGGTCAGGGCTGTCCAACCTGCGCCCCCCCCCCAGATGTTGCTGAACTACAACTCCCACGATTCCCTGTCTGTTTTTTTAATTGAAAGAATCATGGGAGTTGTAGTTCAGCAACATCTGGGGGGCCGCAGGTTGGACAGCCCTGATCTAGGTGCTTCCTGTGTCAGTGTTGCAAAATGTGCAGCACTGACATTCCGCATCTCCATGCTCCGTATGGAGACGCTGAACACTTGTCATAGAGAAGCACTGATTCAATGCATCTCTATGAGGAGATGGTGATTGGCACAGCGTAGTGTTTTGCCGCACATGCACAATAGCCTTCCAGTGCTTTCCTATGGTAGAGCATTGGGCTGGCTGAGATCATCCAAATTGTTGAACTGTGGCAAGGAGTTTGGTCGGTGATGGAAAAAAGGTGAGTAAATCCCGTTTTTAAGGGGGTCCAGAAACCTATAGCGTCAGGAATACACTTATGTATTCTTGACACTATAGTGTTCCGTTAAACAAAGAAACATAGAAACATAGAATGTGACGGCAGATAAGAACCATTCGACCCATCTAGTCTGCCCAGTTTTCTAAATACTTTCATTAGTCCCTGGCCTTATCTTATAGTTAGGAGAGACTTATGCCATTCCCACGCATGCTTAAACTCCTTTACTGTGTTAACCTCTACCACTTCAGCTGGAAGGCTATTCCATGCATCCACTACCCTCTCAGTAAAGTAATACTTCCTGATATTATTTTTAAACCTTTGTCCCTCTAATTTAAGACTATGTCCTCTTGTTGTGGTAGTTTTTCTTCGTTTAAATATAGTCTCCTCCTTTACTGTGTTGATTCCCTTTATGTATTTAAATGTTTCTATCATATCCCCCCTGTCTCGTCTTTCTTCCAAGCTATACATGTTCAAATTCTTTAACCTTTCCTGGTAAGTTTTATCCTGCAATCCATGAACCAGTTTAGTAGCCCTTCTTTGAACTCTCTCTAAGGTATCAATATCCTTCTGAAGATAGGGTCTCCAGTACTGTGTACAGTACTCCAAGTGAGGTCTCACCAGTGTTCTGTACAATGGCATGAGCACTTCCCTCTTTCTACTGCTAATACCTCTCCCTATACAACCCAGCATTCTGCTAGCATTTCCTGCTGCTCTATTACATTGTCTGCCTACCTTTAAGTCATCAGAAATAACCACTCCTAAATCCCTTTCCTCAGATGTTGAAGTTAGGACTCTATCAAATATTCTGTACTCTGCCCTTGGGTTTTTACGTCCAAGATGCATTATCTTGCACTTATCCACATTAAATGTCAGTAGCCACAACTCTGACCATTTTTCTAGTTTACCTAAATCATTTTCCATTTGGCTTATCCCTCCTTGAACATCAACCCTGTTACATATCTTAGTATCATCCGCAAAAAGACACACCTTACCATCAAGACCTTCTGCAATATCACTAATACAAATATTAAAGAGAATGGGTCCAAGTACAGATCCCTGAGGTACCCCACTGGTGACAAGCCCAAGCTTCGAATATACTCCATTGACTACACCCCTCTGTTGCCTGTCACTCAGCCACTGCCTTACCCATTCAACAATATTGGAATCCAAACTCAAAGATTGTAGTTTATTGATAAGCCTTCTATGTGCAACAGTGTCAAAAGCCTTACTGAAATCTAGGTAAGCAATGTCTACTGCACCACCCTGATCTATAATTTTAGTTACCCAATCAAAAAAATCAATAAGATTAGTTTGGCATGATCTCCCTGAAGTAAACCCATGTTGTCTCTGATCTTGAAATCCATGTGTTTTTAGATGTTCAACAATCCTATGCTTTAACATGGTTTCCATCACTTTCCCCACTACTGAAGTAAGGCTTACTGGCCTATAGTTGCCCGACTCCTCCCTATTACATTTCTTGTGAATGGGCACAACATTCGCTAACTTCCAATCTTCTGGGACTACTCCTGTTATCAATGATTGGTTAAATAAATCTGTTAATGGCTTTGCTAGTACACCACTAAGCTCTTTTAATAGCTTTGGGTGTATTCCATCAGGTCCCATTGACTTATTTGTCTTTACTTTTGACAGTTGAAATAGAACCTCTTCCTCTGTAAACTCACGTGTAATAAATGACTAATTTATCCTTTTTCTTAACTGAGGTCCCTTTCCTTCATTTTCATCTGTAAATACCGAACAAAAATATTCATTGAGGCAGTCAGCCAGACCTTTATCCTCATCTACATACCTTCCTTCTTTTGTTTTTAATCTAACTAATCCTTGTTTTACTTTTCTTTTCTCATTTATGTCTCTAAAAAAAGTTTTGTCTCCCTTTTTTACTGACTGTGCTATTTTCTCTTCTGTGTGTGATTTGGAAGCTCTTATAACTTGCTTAGCCTCTTTCTGGCTAATCTTATAGGTCATTCTGTCTTCCTCACTCTGGTTTTTTTTATAATTACTAAATGCTAACTTTTTGTTTTTTACTATTTTGGCCACATCTGCGGAGTACCACAGTGGTTTCTTGAATTTTTTGCTTTTACTGACAAGCCTAATGCAATTTTCTGTTGCCTTCAGTAGTGCAACTTTTAATTAATCCCATTTCTTTTGGACTCCATTTAAATTGCTCCAGTCTGATAATGACTCCTTTACACATATTCTAATTTTAGAAAAGTCTGTTTTTCTAAAGTCTAAAACTTTTGTTTTTGTGTGGTGTGACTCAGTCACTGTTCTTATATTAAACCACACTGACTGATGATCACTGGATCCTAAACTTTCACCTACAGTAATATCTGAAACCAAATCTCCATTTGTTAACACTAAATCTAGTATGGCCTCTTTACGAGTTGGCTCCTCAACGACTTGTTTTAGAGACAATCCCAGTAGGGAGTTTAGAATATGTGTGCTCCTGGCACAAGTAGCTATTTTTGTTTTCCAATTCACATCAGGAAGATTAAAGTCACCCATGATGATAACTTCCCCCTTCATTGTCATTTTAGCTATTTCTTCAACTAGTAGATTATCTAACTCTTCAATTTGTCCTGGGGGCCTATAAATCACACCTACACGAGTTACTGTGTGATTACCAAATTCTAACGTAACCCAAACGGACTCTATGTTCGCCTCACTAACCTTTATTAGGCTAGATTTTATGCTATCCTTTACATACAGGGCCACCCCTCCCCCTTTCTTGCCTTCCCTGTCTTTTCTATATAAAGAGTACCCTGGTATTGCTATGTCCCAGTCATTTTTCTCATTATACCATGTCTCAGTAACAGCCACTAAATCTACACTATCAGTTGCCATTATTGCCACAAGTTCATGGATCTTATTCCCTAAACTGCGAGCATTTGTAGACATGACTCTAAGCTTATCATTTTTTAACACACTTGCTACAGGCACCTTCTGTCCTTGTTTTGGGGGACAATTGGATTGATGTTTTATCACCCTTTTGCCCCCCCCTCCTAGTTTAAATACATCCTAGCAAAACCTCTGAACTGCTCACTGAGAACATTTGTTCCCTTTTGAGAAAGATGCAAACCATCTTTTTTGTACAGTTTATTTCCATTCCAAACAGAGCTACCATGAGCAATAAAGCCAAATCCTTGCTCCCGACACCATTCACCAAGCCACAAGTTAAAGTCCCTAATACACATCCGCCTGTCGTTCTGAGTGTTATGCACAGGCAGAACTTCAGAAAATGACAGTGTGGAAGCAACCTGCTGTATATCATTGGCAAAAACACTAAAAACTTCCTTAACCTCTGATACCTCATTGCAAGCCAAGTCATTTGTCCCTAAATGGACAAGTACATCCAATTCCCCTTCCTGCTTTGCTTGCTTAACAATATTACAGATACGCCTCCTGTCTCTGTGAGCAGTAGCTCCAGGAAGACACCTCACAAGACCACCATTGTCCATCTCCACACCTCTTATGATGGAATCCCCCAACAACAACTGCTTTCTATTAGGCCTCACCATAGTCTTCAAGCCTCTCTGCACAACACCACTAGCCTCAGTGCCTCTCTGCACAACACCACTAGCCTCAGTGCCTCTCTGCACAACACCACTAGCCTCAGTGCCTCTCTGCACAACACCACTAGCCTCAGTGCCTCTCTGCACAACACCACTAGCCTCAGTGCCTCTCTGCACAACACAACTAGCCTCAGTGCCTCTCTGCACAACACCACTAGCCTCAGTGCCTCTCTACACAACACCACTAGCCTCAGTGCCTCTCTGCACAACACCACTAGCCTCAGTGCCTCTCTGCACAACACCACTAGCCTCAGTGCCTCTCTTCACAACACCACTAGCCTCAGTGCCTCTCTTCACAACACCACTAGCCTCAGTGCCTCTCTTCACAACACCACTAGCCTCAGTGCCTCTCTTCACAACACCACTAGCCTCAGTGCCTCTCTTCACAACACCACTAGCCTCAATGCCTCTCTTCACAACACCACTAGCCTCAGTGCCTCTCTTCACAACACCACTAGCCTCAGTGCCACTCTTCACAACACCACTAGCCTCAGTGCCTCTCTTCACAACACCACTAGCCTCAGTGCCTCTCTTCACAACACCACTAGCCTCAGTGCCTCTCTTCACAACACCACTAGCCTCAGTGCCTCTCTTCACAACACCACTAGCCTCAGTGCCTCTCTTCACAACACCACTAGCCTCAGTGCCTCTCTTCACAACACCACTAGCCTCAGTGCCTCTCTGCACAACACCACTAGCCTCAGTGCCTCTCTGCACAACACCACTAGCCTCAGTGCCTCTCTTCACAACACCACTAGCCTCAGTGCCTCTCTGCACAACACCACTAGCCTCAGTGCCTCTCTGCACAACACCACTAGCCTCAGTGCCTCTCTGCACAACACCACTAGCCTCAGTGCCTCTCTCCACAACACCACTAGCCTCAGTGCCTCTCTCCACAACACCACTAGCCTCAGTGCCTCTCTCCACAACACCACTAGCCTCAGTGCCTCTCTGCACAACACCACTAGCCTCAGTGCCTCTCTGCACAACACCACTAGCCTCAGTGCCTCTCTTAAAGGGACACTATAGTCACCCAGACCACTTCAGCTCAATGAAGTGGTCTGGGTGCCAGGTCCCCCAGGTTTTAACCCTTCAGATGTAAACATAGCAGTTTCAGAGAAACTGCTATGTTTACATTGCAGGGTTAATCCAGCCTCTAGTGGCTGTCTTCCTGACAGCCACTAGAGGCATTTCTGCGGTGCTGCATGCGTAAATCGCATTCATCATGCAGAGCGTCCATACGAAAGCTTTGAGAAATTCTTTTCTATGGACTGTTTGAATGCACGCACGTTCCTTGCCGCGCATGCGCATTCCGCTCCACTTGGAAGCTGACGTCGGCGGGGGAGGGGAGGTCACCAGCACCGAGGGAGCCCAGCGCTGGATAGAGGTAAGTGGCTGTAACGGATCGACGGGCACCCCGACTGGGTACCTCCGTTGAAGGATGCTCCTAGTGCTTCCTGTTTTCCTGGCACTGGAGTTTCCCTTTAAAGAAACACTCCAGGCACAAACATAATTTAAGTACATATGATAAGTTGTGGTCTCACATTTTTTGAGGCCAAAATCAAATGCACGTACTTTATATTATAGCCTATAAAACACCTGGCATGTTCTTTAACCCCTTAAGGACCAAACTCCTGGAATAAAAGGGAATCATGACATGTCACATGCCATGTGTCCTTAAGGGGTTAAGGACCAGTGATGGAATATTTCTATCATAGCAAGATATTCTTTAAATCCTACATCTAATTAAAGCAGTTCACTCATTTATCTAATTTATGACTGGGGGCGGGCTGGGAAGGGGGGCAGGGAGGCAATTGCCCCCCAGGCCGCCCTAAATCCAGGGGCGCATGGGCCGCCAGCTGCCTGCAATAATTTTTTTACAATCGTGTTCAGTGCTCACGCCGGGGCGCCTGTCGGCAATCACTTTGCTCCTCCCCTACGTGGCACCTCCCTCTTATGCATGCAGCCAACGCGTGTTGTAAACAGCCTCAGGACACAGGTATGTGCAGTTCCCCGGCCACCTACACAGCAACGCTCATCCCACACAGTCAACCACACAGCCTCCCCTCCGGCACCCCCAGCCACCCACAAAGCCTACCCTCCGGTACCCCCAGCCACCTACACAGCCTACCCTCCGGCACCCCCAGCCACCTACACAGCCCCCCAGCATATAAATACTTATATAAATATTTACAGTCCCCCCAACACATATACAGTCCCCCCAACATATTTTATACAGCCCCCGGCACATATATAGCCCCTATATATTTTATGTAGGCCCCGAGCACATATACAGTCCCCACTAACATCATTTTTACAACCCCCAGTACATATACAGCCCCCAGCATATATACAGTCCCTTCACATATTTTATACAGCCCCCAGCCCATATACAGTCCCCACCAACATATTTTTTACAAACCCAAGTACATATACAGCCCCCCAGCATATATACAGTCCTCCGTGCATATATACATACAGCCCCACAGCCTATTTAAAACAGCCCCCACTCAGCTATACAGTCCCCCGTGCCATATATACAGCCCCACAGCCATAGTATGCATACCCTAGTTATATATATCATGGCTGGTTTATATAATATTTATATTCTATATATTCTATAAACCAGCTATATTATATATATATATATATATATATATATATATATATATATATATATATATAAACGAAAGATTCAAAGATAGCACTCCAGGGACTTGATAAAATGTAACTTTTATTTTACTCACTAAAACATCAAAGGTGTCAACGTTTCAGCTTGATCCCCTCAAGCTTTCGTCAGGACATACTGTGCAGACAAATAAACCCACATATATACCATACAGATAACGATAACTCACCACACTTGTGAAGCCTCTGACTCCATGGAAGCCCGGACCGGGACTGCCGCGGGCTACCCGACGTACGTCTGCAGCCGCACGGCGTCACGCTCAATGACGCGGCCAAGGGTCATCACCATGGTGACATATATCAACAATAATAAAAGTGCAACCATACACATAGATCGTGCAATTAAAAGTATTCAATTAAACTATTTTACGCTAGGGGAATCAATTAATTAAACATTAGTCACACTGGCAGCATAGAATAGTAACTACTGCAATGAATATCATTCATAATGTATAAACTGGACTCATAGAAAGCAGGGCTGAAAACCAACAGGAATGCTAGTGACTCTGAGAAAGTTCAGACAAAACTAATCAAAAAACATCTTTAAACATCATTATAAGGGCATATGTCCCACTGGAATTCACTCCACAGAAGATTGCTAGGATAGGGGTAGATCGCCTAACTGATTCCAAAATAGACTTCACAATTAAACTCACTGGAGATTGGCCAGTTACTAGATAATAATAACTACTAATGATCTCAAAATTAATCACACTGGCCACATAGAATGGTAACTGATGCACTATATTCGATTTCTTAGTATATACAACGGACTCCAACAAAGCCAATACGAGATAACAAGATAATTTAACAAAAGGGTAACACACAAATGCATGAGCACATGTATCACCAGAGTTAACAAAATCAAAGTTGTTTAAGATAGGGGTGGATCACCTAAGTGGTTCCAAATAGACTACCCAATTAAGCTAATACTGACTAGTGTAGTTACTAGAAATAAACTAGATACTCCTTATATGAAATACTAAACAGAGCTGCGACTGTCTCATATAGTAAAAACCCATACATTTCAAACCTCTGTATCATCATCATAATGAGTTACAATTCTGAGGCACATGGAAACTATTAAGATTTTTCAAAGTAATGAAGGTCCTGTGCCAGTGCCACCATGGACATATATATATATATATATATATATAAACTAGCTATAAATATATATATATATATATATATATATATATATATATATATTCTATAAACCAGCTATATAATCGTGTTTGTTTACATATATATGTGTTTCTGTGTGTATAGATGTGTGTATGTGTGTGTATGTATATATGTGTTTGTGTGTTTATATATGTGTGTGTTTGTGTATATGTGTGTGTGTGTGTGTGTGTATATATGTGTGTGTGTGTATGTATATATATGTGTGTGTGTGTGTATGTGTATGTGTGTGTGTGTATGTATATATGTGTGTGTATGCATGTATATAATATGTGTGTGTGTATACATATATATGTGTGTGTTTTTTGTTTTGGGGGGAGGGGTTGGAGGCGTGATTGCATGCCATGTGGGGGGCAGGATCCACAGGGCCCAAGCAAATACTTACCCAATCACTACTAAAGACGGCCCTGCTGTCAGTGAGTGTATGTTTGTTAGTGTGTATCAAATCAGAAAGTATGTGTGTGCCTGTCAGTGAGTGTGTCTGTTTACGTGACTGCCCCCCCTTTTCAATCACATGGGAAAGATGTTTTTACGCTCCTCTTTTTTTCCCATACCATTCTGGACTCACTGTGGCTGTTCCTGCCTCCATGGCTGAGATCATTAGTCTTGATCTCAGCCAATCCAATGCTTGCCCTTGGAAAGCAATGGAAGGCTATTACGCATGTGCGCCAATACACAATGCTGCACCAATCAGCATCTTCTCATGAAGATGCATTGAATAAATGCATCTCTACGGGTAGAATTAAGAGTTTCACTCAATGCAGGTGTTGCACACTGTGCAGCACTGGCCCAGGAAGCACCTCTAGAGGCCGTCTGTGTGACTGTCACTAGAGGAGTTACTAGGCAGCAATGTAAACACTGCCTTTTCTCTGAAAAGTCGGTGTTTACATTAAAAAGTGTGCAGGGACAGGATATAGACTCCAAAACAGCTACATTAAAATGTAGTAGTTCTGGTGACTATAGTGTCCCTTCAGAATAGTATTTTTGACGTTGAAAAACTTTACTCCTAACTTTTTTAGCTGGCTTCTAGATTCCAATTAAATTTGTCAAGCCCTGGTGACGGTGTATGGGATGGTAATCCCATTGATGTATACAAAACGCGTTCGATACATGGACTACACCTATATCCATTATAAAACCAGGAAAAGGTGGGCGTGGATGGTGAGCTAATTCGGTGGTGCAATGGGCCACTTGACTGGATTTGTCCCCCAGTCCTAAGGCGCCAGCCCTCCCCTGGGTATGACTGCATAGATCTGTACATTATAAATAAAATAAAAATAAAATAATGTCAAAAAAATAAATAAGTAGGATATTTAGTACTTTAGTAATCAATGTGTGATGACCAGACATAATAATGGTATTGAAGGAGTTACATTATAGTGGCTCTTTACAAAAAAAAAAAAAAAAAAACAATGCATTTTTTAAATTTTTTTGCTACATGACATTAAACTACTGTATTGTGCTTAATACTCTGCAACTACCCCTTCTCTATAGCGTTTGCCTTTTGATCATTAAACATTTTGAATCTGTCTTTTATTTTTATTAAACAATCAATTAAATGATGAGATGAAAGGCATATTGATGCGCCTACTACTTGCGTAAGATAACCATTACAATATGTCACTATTTTTAATTCTAAACATCTCCTGAAATACGTTCTAAAATATATAGCTATAAATCACACAAAAAATATTCTGTTCTGACTGAATTGTGGAAAAATGCCCAAATAGCCTAAACTTGTATTTGTATTTTATCCATTCAGGGCAGGGGTTGATTTGTTTTTTTGGTGGTTTCTAAATAAGCTTAGCAATGATGGTTCATGAAAAGCATTTATAAAACTAAACTCAACAAAAGATTTAACTTTCAACAGGAAAGTGAAAGATAGCTAAGCTATAAAAGAAGCAGAGAAAGTAATGATATTCATAAATACATTTAACATGTTTAACCATTTCACTACCTAAATCAAGTGTTAACATTTTTATTTTCATGCATTTTGCATTACGAAATCTAGTTTATAAAGACACAATGATCTTCATTTATACTCTGGTTATGATTACCAACCTGTAGAGGTTTCAATGACACTAATACAATACCTGTAACTTTGCTAACAATGTAACCTCACCCCTTGCTTTCAAACAGTACAGGACGTTTCAATGGGCCATATTATTCCTACAGTCAGGAAGGGGAGAAGAGTGAATGGGCACTACAATTTCACAGTTGGTATTGTATTAGCCATCCAGAGATTGATAAAAATTGCTATAGAAAGTTTTAAATATCCATTTTAGAAATATACGGTTTAACTTTGTTTGTGGGTATTTTGGCCAACTGCAGGTGATCTTTTTCATTCTGTTTCTATTTTTAGTAAGTTATACTGCTAGTAATGTCTTCAAGGTTCCATCACTATTTTTATTGATCTGTTTTTGACACATATACTGTATTTGACAAAAATTGCATGTAGCGAAAGTAACCTCGCCACTGGTTTTTGGAGGGGCCTGTTTGCCAGCCTCCTACCCTGTGACTATGGCTCCTGCAATAGACCTCGCTAAAATACTTTAAACAGGCTCTGTTTGTGCAATTGGGACTATATGGTTAATTTACCAAACAGCCGCACAAACCGGAGACCACCCTGGAGCTTGTTAAGCTTAATTGATACATTGTTGCAATTTCCACTGCAGTGGTCTAAGTGTTTGTCTGGGTGGCCGCAATTCCTATGGACGACCATGAGGTGTTGGCCATCTTGTTCGCATGGACCAAAACCGCGAATAGACTTTAGGGGGACTTAGCCGCGAATGCCCTGGAACTATTTTCGGCAGAAAAAATTTGCGGTTCCCGGTCGGTCCTCTAGCGGCACTTAGCCACGATTCTATGGAACTATTTTCGGCTATGGGACCATGCCTGTGGTCGGTCAAATAAGTGACCTCCAGGAAATTCCTCCAGTGACCGCCAGGAAATTTGGACCCCTAAACTGATCTGAGTGATTTTTGGATTTGTGGGGTTTTATGTAATTTTAGGGTACTTTTGGGGTGTTTTAAAAAGTATGTTTTTTCTGTGCTTGGAGATAATGGATTAGAATTAGTACAGTTACTGATCCAATTATCTCCCAGGCAGAAGGCAGGGATTGTGTACTGTGTGTGGGAGTTTCGTGCCTTGTAACTTTATTGTTATTGGTCTGTGAAGTTGCAAATCAGTCCCCCACAAGGTCCCTGTGGGCGTACCCCTTGCATGAGGATTGTCATATAAGGCCAAGTGTGGCTCACATTAAAGAGAGATTCGTTTACCCCTTCATAAAGTCTTGGCTCATGTTTGGGGGAATGGAGAACTACATACACTCTGGGGATTGCTATATCACAATACTCCTCTGAGTATAAGAGCTGTTCCTGCTACGCTCTCTGGACTAGGCGAGGTCTACCCACCGGAAGCTGGATCCTGATCTTGGGTCCAGGGTGGGTGGAGGACAGCGAGACCCCAACCAAGCTGCGGCGGTTTGTGGAGTTTACGGTGGCTATGGTGTTCCACTACAGTGCCTATGTGCTCACAAGTACTAGGAAGCAGCGATTGACAGAGGTACCCGGTCGGGGTGCCAGGCGGTCCGTCACATTGCATATTTGCTTTTATACTAATATTTTAGACACTGTGAAATATTGCAAGATAAAGGCCACTGTGTAAAGTTTTGCATTTCCCAAATATTTTTTATAAAGGATGAAAAAATAACTGAAAAATAAAAATTGTGTAAATTTACACATTTGACATTTTTACGTTTGTCTAGCAATCTATACACAAAATTGCTCAGTTGTGATATGTTTATATGCTAGTTGTGCTTTCCTCTAAATAGATGTTATGCTAATATTTTTTTCAATCAAAAAGTGATGAGGAATTCTCTTAGTATACCACAATTTGATTCTACATTATGTGGGAAACCTTCCACTGGGCCAAAAAGTTTGTTAGATTGTGTTGTTGCTTATATTTGTTTTCTATTCTGATATCTTTCATTTGTTTAAACCTTTTTTTAAATAAAATATAACTGATTTTGAAGTATATTCAATATACCACGTTATTTTAGGCGAGTGAAAATCAGTTACGATTTGTGTCCTATGTTTAGTGGTGAGACCAACTTGACTTGCACATATTTTTTTTAACGAGTATGATCTTTTGTACCTGTTTCTTCTTTATTTTATTTAATTTTAAACAAAGCAGAAGTTGCTGAATTATTGCCGTTCCTTATCTCCTAATCATTCTTAGCTAGGTATTTCCTTTCTAGGAGAACACCATTTCTTACGTGAATGGTTTTATCAAAGAGCTCCATATAATAATAATAATTACTTATTCCAGTAAGGGGTACATGTCAGACATCTCATAATTTCATAGCAATACGTGTAATTATAAAAAAAATGAGTAGGAGCTTTTAACAGAGCTCCAGATG